>NW_026970046.1:440000-572992 GCF_028390025.1 Pseudophryne corroboree | reverse complement strand
CAAGTACCAGCAGGCGGGGAAATAACGGGCTTGCTGGTACCTGTAGTTCTACAACAACAAAAAATACCCAAATAAAAACACAAACACACACAGCGTGACAGTAAAATTATTGAGACAGGCTGTAGCATGTGGGTGCATGTAACCCTATAAAAGTGATGGATTGGGTGACTATTACAATACCCACTGTTGCTGTCTGAAAAATTATGGATTTGTAGATTGCTCTGCCGAGACATGTTTTTTTTCTAAAATGCACCACAGGTATGGATGGATAGTATACTTGACGACACAGAGGTAGGTAGAGCAGTGGCCTACTGTACCGTACTGCTATATATTATATTATTTATTATTATTATTATCCTTTATTTATATGGCGCCACAAGGGTTCCGCAGTGCCCAATTACAGAGTACATAAACAAATAATCAAACAGGAAAACAGCAACTTACAGTTGACGACAATATAGGACAAGTACAGGGTAAATAAACATAGCTACATCAGCAGATGACACTGGAATAAGTATCAGGAGGCAGAAGACTGCTGGATTTGGTGCAGCTGAAGATTATTAAAGTAAGAAAAGAGTAAGCACATGAGGGAAGAGGGCCCTGCTCGTGAGAGCTTACATTCTAAAAGGGAGGGGTAGACAGACAGGGGTGAGACAGATGGGGTACATAGAGAGCGGGGAACAGAGGTTTAGGATGAGATTTGTCTGGGTTTGGTGAAGAAGTGGGTTTTGAGAGCCCGTTTGAAGTTTTGTAGAGAGGTGGAGAGTCTGAGGGGGAGAGGTAGGGAATTCCAGAGAAGTGGTGCAGCACGTGAAAAATCTTGGAGGTAGGAGTGGGAGGAAGTAATCCGTAGGCAGGAGTCGGTGTGCATTAGCAGAGCGAAGAGGACGGGTGGGAGTGTAAAGCGAGATAAGATCAGAGATGTAGATGGGAGAGGAGTGGGTGAGGGCTTTGTAAGCAAGTGTGAGAAGCTTGAAATGGATTCTGAAAGGGAAGGGGAGCCAGTGAAGGACTAGTAAGAGAGGAGAGGTGGACGTAGTGCGTTTGGTGAGGAAAATGAGCCGGGAAGCAGCATTGAGGATAGATTGGAGTGGAGAGAGGTATTTGTCAGGAATGCCAGTCAGGAAGAGATTACAGCAGTCCAGTCTGGAGATGACCAGTGAGTGGATAAGAGTCTTACTTAGTAGCATCCTGGGTCAGAAAGGGTCTGATCCTGGAAATATTTTTTAGATGAAAACGGCAGGTTTGTGAGAGGTGCTGAATGTGTGGTTTGAAGGAGAGGGAGGAGTCAAGGATTACTCCAAGACAGCACACTTGGGGGGTAGAGGAGATAGTAGTGCCATCAATAGATAATGAGATTGTAGGAGGTGAGGTTATGCGGGAGGGAGGGAAGATGATCAGCTCGGTCTTAGACATGTTAAGTTTAAGAAAGAGCTGGGACATCCAGGAAGAGATAGCAGAGAGACAGTTGGAGATACGAGTGAGGAGAGTAGGGGAGAGGTCTGGAGAGGAAAGATAGATTTGAGTGTCATCAGCATAGAGATGATATTGGAAACCAAAAGAACTAATGAGCTTACTTAGTGAGGACGTATAGAGAGAGAAGAGAAGAGGACCAAGGACAGAACCTTGGGGTACCCCTACAGTTAGTGGAAGTGAGGGGGAGGTGGAGTCATGAGAGGAGACAGAGAATGAACGGTCAGAAAGGTAGGACGACAACCAAGAGAGGGCTGTGTTACGCAGACCAATGGAGTGAAGGATTTGCAGTAGGAGAGGATGGTCCACAGTGTCAAAAGCAGCAGAGAGATCAAGTAGAATAAGTAGAGAGTAGTGTCCCTTAGATTTAGCAGCATGGAGGTCATTGCATACTTTTGTAAGGGCAGTTTCAGTGGAGTGGAGAGGACGGAAGCCAGACTGGAATGGGTCAAGCAGTGAGTGTGAGGAAAGAAAGGAAGTAAGGCGGTTGTAGACAATACGCTCAAGGAGTTTGGAGGCAAAAGGGAGGAGAGAGATGGGTCGGTAGTTGGAGAGAGTGTTTGGATCAAGGGTAGGTTTTTTAAGAATAGGAGAGATGAGAGCGTGCTTGAAGGCAGAGGGGACAGTGCCTGATGAGAGGGAGAGATTGAGAAGGTGGGAAAGATGGGAAAAAGCAGAAGAAGAGAGGTGGCAAAGGAGGCAGGAGGGGATTGGGTCAAGTGGGGAGGTGGTGAGGGGACAGGAACGAATGAGGGCCATGACTTCCTCTCCAGATGCATGGGAGAAAGATGACAGAGTTGGTGCGAGGGATGGGGAGGGTTCGTAAGGGTTGCGAGAAGGCTGGTTACTGATAGTCTGGTGTGATGTGATGTCCTGACGTATGGAGTCAATTTTGGATGTGAAGTAAGTGGCAAAGTCAAGAGCAGAGAGTGAGGAAGGGAGACGAGGTGGAGGTGGGCAGAGGAGTGAGTTGAGAGTGGCAAAGAGGCGCCGGGGGTTGGAAGACTGGGAGGAGATGAGGTTCTTTAAGTATGACTGTTTAGCAAGAGAAAGGGCAGCACTGAAGGATGAGAGCATAAGTTTGAAATGGAGGAAGTCTGCCTTAGAGCGTGATTTCCTCCAGTGTCGCTCAGCCGTACGTGAGCATTTTTGCAGATATCTGGTGCATTTGGTGTGCCAGGGTTGAGGTGTTAATTTGTGAGGGTGAATAGTGGTTGGTGGAGCAACAGAGTCAAGAGCAGAAGTAAGGGAAGCATTGTATGTGGAAGTGGCTTGTTCAGGGCATGAGAGAGAGAGAATAGGAGAGAGAAGTGAGTCAAACAGGGAGGAAAGGAATGTGGTGTCAATAGCTTCAATGTTACGCTTAGTGATGGTAGCCTTAGGAGGTTGAGATGGGGAAGTCGAGAGAGATAGGTTGAAGGAGAGCAGGTGGTGGTCAGAGAGGGGAAATGGGGAGTTGGAAAAATCAGAAATATCACAGCGGTGAGTGAAGACCAGATCCAGTGAGCTCCCATTCACATGGGAGGGTGAGGAGGTCCACTGGGAGAGACCAAGTGAAGAGGTGAGGTTAAGGAGTTTAGAGGCAGGGGATTGTGTGGGGATGTCAATAGGGATGTTGAAATCGCCTAGGATAATGGTGGGAATGTCAGAAGAGAGGAAGTGAGGAAGCCAGGAAGCAAAGTTGTCGATTAATTTGGAAGCAGTGCCAGGGGGGCGGTAAATGACAGCTACTCTAAGATGGACTGGTTGGAAGAGGCATATGGCGTGGACCTCAAATGTAGAGAATATAAGGGATGGTTCTGGTGGTATGAGTTGGTAGGAGTAACTAGAAGGTAAAAGGACCCCAACACCACCCCCATGGCGACCCCCAGGTCGGGGTGTGTGTGTGAATGTAAGGCCCCCAGCAGAGAGAGCAGCAGCAGAAGTAGTGTCAGAGGGCGTAATCCAAGTTTCAGTAATGGCTAGTAGGTGTAGGGAGTTGGAAATGAAAAGGTCATGAGTGGGGACCAGTTTGTTATAAACAGATCTGGCATTCCAGAGGGCACAGGATAGGGGGTATGAGTTTGTGGGAGAGATGTGAATTAGATTTTCAGGGTTGCTGTAGCGATGAGGTGGGATTAACTTTGAGGGCAGGGATGATGAGAGAGTAGTGTTGGTACGGGTGCCTGAGCTAGGAGGGGAAACTGCAGGAGGTGGGCAGGGAGGGAGGTCAGTGTGATGTGGATGGGGGTGTGGGGAGGTGACAGGGAAGGGAGAGAGGGAGCAGGGCTGAGTTGTGGGGTAGCAGGACCATGGGGCAGAGGTGAATGAAAGTGGGGTAACAGGAAAGGTGGGGGAAGAAAACAGAGGGATGGAGGGGAGACAGAGGAGGGGAGAGAGGAGGAGGTGGAGGAGACTAGGGGGGAAGGCTAAAGATACATTATTAGGTAGACACTGAGTGATGTGGGGAGTATAAGAAAACCTTGACATAGTGTTAAGTAGGTAAATAGGTTGAGGGAAAGTGGAAGTAGGAGAGGAGACTGTAAGGCAATCCGAGCAGAAGAATTGCAGAAATGCAGGTGAGAAAAGCAGTGTAGGCTCAAGGGGTGTAGATTTAGTATGAAATGAGTCAAAAGCGTAGATAAAGTGGGTGCAGAAAAGTATTTGGAGTGTAAGAAATGAAAGGATTGTGAGAGGTTTAAGAAGCAATGGTAATTATGTTAGATGTTTTAAGTGTTTGCAGGTAAAATTGCATTGGTGCAGCTGTGCTTAAAAAACAAAATTACAATAATACAGATACAGGCATTTGTAGGTGAAATGGATGGTTTATGAAATGTCCAAGTAAGGTAGTTCTGTGCTATGTAATCAGATGCAACAATCAGGAGGTGAGTGATCTGAGGAGTAAGTGACTCACATTTGTTATTAGTTCTTCAGTTTTCTTTGTTTTGTTAGATTGGTGTGCTTCTGTTTTCCTTCTTTTTCACTTCGATTGAACGCTGATTGAACACTGCTGTTATGTGTCAATTTTATCACGCTTTGATAAAAATGCACGCTTAGATCAATAAATGCACAGCCAAATGGCTTTGCACAGCCTACACCATTGGACTTAAGTAGAAGACTATTACAAGTGAAACCAATAATTGAAATCTGTAACCACACCCCACCCCCTCAAATGCCAGGCAATAAATTATCGTAAAAACAACAACCAGGCATTCCACAAAGATTAAACTGGGTCTATATCATTCAAAACTTTAAAAAAGTACTTCAAAATCACATACTATGCAATAATGTTTCAATTTGCATAACCCAGCAGAATTAGCTTTGCATATATAGATATAGTGCAGCAGAATATATTGGTGGTTGTAGTCAATTGTAATTACCTGTAGGTGACAAGAAGAGAAGAAACGTCAATTCACAATCAATATCAGCTGAAGATAAATTAACGCTGATTGAACGCTGCTGTTATGTGTCAATTTTATCACGCTTTGATAAAAATGCACGCTTAGATCAATAAATGCACAGCCTACACCATTGGACTTAAGTAGAAGACTATCACAAGTGAAACCAATAATTGAAATCTGTAACCACACCCCACCCCCTCAAATGCCAGGCAATAAATTATCGTAAAAACAACAACCAGGCATTCCACAAAGATTAAACTGGGTCTATATCATTCAAAACTTTAAAAAAGTACTTCAAAATCACATACTATGCAATAATGTTTCAATTTGCATAACCCAGCAGAATTAGCTTTGCATATATAGATATAGTGCAGCAGAATATATTGGTGGTTGTAGTCAATTGTAATTACCTGTAGGTGACAAGAAGAGAAGAAACGTCAATTCACAATCAATATCAGCTGAAGATAAATTAACGCTGATTGAACGCTGCTGTTATGTGTCAATTTTATCACGCTTTGATAAAAATGCACGCTTAGATCAATAAATGCACAGCCTACACCATTGGACTTAAGTAGAAGACTATTACAAGTGAAACCAATAATTGAAATCTGTAACCACACCCCACCCCCTCAAATGCCAGGCAATAAATTACCTTAAAAACAACAACCAGGCATTCCACAAAGATTAAACTGGGTCTATATCATTCAAAACTTTAAAAAAGTACTTCAAAATCACATACTATGCAATAATGTTTCAATTTGCATTACCCAGCAGAATTAGCTTTGCATATATAGACATAGTGCAGCAGAATATATTGGTGGTTGTAGTCAATTGTAATTACTCAGCAGAATTAGCTTTGCATATATAGATATAGTGCAGCAGAATATATTGGTGGTTGTAGTCAATTGTAATTACCCAGCAGAATTAGCTTTGCAAATATAGATATAGTGCAGCAGAATAAATTGGTGGTTGTAGTCAGTTGTAATTACCCAGCAGAATTAGCTTTGCATATATATAGTGCAGCAGAATATATTGGTGGTTGTAGTCAATTGTAATTACCCAGCAGCAGCTCTACTGCACTCAACATCACCAGTGCTCACAATATATATAATGCTATATACTATGCCATAGTGGTGCTTACTATATAACACCTCCTACTGCGTTCCCCCTGGCAATGAGCATGACACCCAGAGAGTGAAACCCCTGGCAATGAGCATGACACCCAGCACGTGAAACTCTTGGCATTGAGCAGTTTTTGTAAAAGTAATTAGAAGCTTTACTGTAGGGCATAGTGTATCACAGATATTGTGGTGAGTGACATAATATGTTCCAAAGGGCATTAATGTGTGGGGCTTAACATGGTGGAAATTACTGTACTTTTTTCCCTGTGGTGGCCGAGGTCTGTTGGTGCAGGGTCAAGAACTGGGGTGTAAGGTAGTCTTTGCCTGCAAGGCTACGCCCATTTTATGGAGACCATACCCATTTTTGCGAGGTCACGCCCCCCCATCCCGTCCGGAGCGCTCACGCAAATATAGTTTTTTATATATATATATATATGGGGGAGGGGCACAATTTTTAATGCCAATGGTGGCGGGGGGCACGCATTTGAAGCCAAATTGTTTAGAAACACCCCTGCAAGAAAATATCTGCAAATCCAATGTTACCATAAGTGTGGCATATACCTGCGCTTGCTCGCGGGGTGAGAACATCTCCCTAATTGAATTCAGCGATATGAATAGAGGTTGTGCAGCAGCCACAGAAAGGGTTAATCTCTGCAGCTTGTCACGAAATTACATTGTTGCAATTTTAGCTGGGAGCTGCAATAATTACTCTAATACATAACACAGCCAACACTTCTATATTCACACAATATACTGCATGGTGAATATAGAAGTGGTGCTTACTAAACAGCACCTCCTACTGCATTCCACATCACCGCTGGTCACACTCATATCAGGCCCATAATGCTGTATACTATGCCATAGTGGTGCTTACTATATAACACCAGGTGCTGTGCAGTGGTCAAAACACACTAACTGGTCCCATGCTGTTGTTGAACTAAAGGCCTATACACACACGATGAGATTCGGTCTTTGCTAATAGGTTTAAAAAGGTTACATAAAAGCTACTTTATGTATTTATTCATTAAAGTTTTTAAGTTGTATTTTACAACCATACAATGATATGATATATAATGTATCGTATAATCATTACATAATGTTGATGGCATTGAATTGTCTCTGCCTTGACTAGTGGCAGCAGCTTCAGCACTAGGTGGAAGTGGATCTTGATCTTTCCCTATTTTCTCTGACGTCCTAAGTGGATGCTGGGGACTCCGTCAGGACCATGGGGAATAGCGGCTCCGCAGGAGACAGGGCACAAAAGTAAAAGCTTTAGGATCAGGTGGTGTGCACTGGCTCCTCCCCCTATGACCCTCCTCCAAGCCTCAGTTAGATTTTTGTGCCCGGCCGAGAAGGGTGCAATCTAGGTGGCTCTCCTAAAGAGCTGCTTAGAGTAAAAGTTTTGTTAGGTTTTTTTTATTTTCAGTGAGTCCTGCTGGCAACAGGCTCACTGCATCGAGGGACTTAGGGGAGAGAAGTGAACTCACCTGCATGCAGGATGGATTGGCTTCTTAGGCTACTGGACACCATTAGCTCCAGAGGGAGTCGGAACACAGGTATCACCCTGGGGTTCGTCCCGGAGCCGCGCCGCCGACCCCCTTGCAGATGCCGAAAAGTGAAGAGGTCCAGAAACCGGCGGCAGAAGACTTTTCAGTCTTCATAAGGTAGCGCACAGCACTGCAGCTGTGCGCCATTGTTGTCAGCACACTTCATAGCAGCGGTCACTGAGGGTGCAGGGCGCTGGGGGGGGCGCCCTGGGCAGCAATGATAGTACCTTATTCTGGCTAAAAATACATCACATATAGCCCCTGGGGGCTATATGGATGTATTTAACCCCTGCCAGGTCTCAGAAAAACGGGAGAAGAAGCCCGCCGAAAAGGGGGCGGGGCCTATTCTCCTCAGCACACAGCGCCATTTTCCCTCACAGAAATGCTGGTGGGAAGGCTCCCAGGCTCTCCCCTGCACTGCACTACAGAAACAGGGTTAAAACAGAGAGGGGGGGCACTTATTTGGCGATATGACTATATATATTAAAATGCTATAAGGGAAAAACACTTATATAAAGGTTGTCCCTGTATAATTATAGCGTTTTTGGTGTGTGCTGGCAAACTCTCCCTCTGTCTCCCCAAAGGGCTAGTGGGGTCCTGTCCTCTATCAGAGCATTCCCTGTGTGTGTGCTGTGTGTCGGTACGTGTGTGTCGACATGTATGAGGACGATGTTGGTGAGGAGGCGGAGCAATTGCCTGTAATGGTGATGTCACTCTCTAGGGAGTCGACACCGGAATGGATGGCTTATTTAAGGAATTACGTGATAATGTCAACACGCTGCAAGGTCGGTTGACGACATGAGACGGCCGGCAAACCAATTAGTACCTGTCCAGGCGTCTCAAACACCGTCAGGGGCGTTAAAACGTCCTTTTACCTCAGTCGGTCGACACAGACACGGACACTGACTCCAGTGTCGACGGTGAAGAAACAAACGTATTTTCCTTTAGGGCCACACGTTACTTGTTAAGGGCAATGAAGGAGATGTTACATATTTCTGATACTACAAGTACCACAAAAAAGGGTATTATGTTGAGTGTGAAAAAACTACATGTGGTTTTTCCTGAATCAGATAAATTAAATGAAGTGTGTGATGATGCGTGGGTTTCCCCCGATAGAAAATTATTGGCGGTATACCCTTTCCCGCCAGAAGTTATGGCGCGTTGGGAAACACCCCTTAAGGTGGATAAGGCGCTCACACGCTTATCAAAACAAGTGGCGTTACCGTCTCCAGATACGGCCGCCCTCAAGGAGCCAACTGATAGGAGGCTGGAAAATATCCTAAAAAGTATATACACACATACTGGTGTTATACTGCGACCAGCGATCGCCTCAGCCTGGATGGGCAGCGCTGGGGTGGCTTGGTCGGATTCCCTGACTGGAAATATTGATACCCTTGACAGGGACAGTATTTTATTGACTATAGAGCATTTAAAGGATGCATTTCTATATATGCGAGATGCACAGAGGGATAATTGCACTCTGGCATCAAGAGTAAGTGCGATGTCCATATCTGCCAGAAGATGTTTATGGACACGACAGTGGTCAGGTGATGCAGATTCCAAACGGCACATGGAAGTATTGCCGTATAAAGGGGAGGAGTTATTTGGGGTCGGTCCATCGGACCTGGTGGCCACGGCAACAGCTGGAAAATCCACCTTTTTTACCCCAAGTCACATCTCAGCAGAAAAAGACATCGTCTTTTCAGCCTCAGTCCTTTCGTCCCCATAAGGGCAAGCGGGCAAAAGGCCAGTCATATCTGCCCAGGGATAGAGGTAAGGGAAGAAGACTGCAGCAGGCAGCCCATTCCCAGGAACAGAAGCCTTCCACCGCTTCTGCCAAGTCCTCAGCATGACGCTGGGGCCGTACAAACAGGTGCGGTGGGGGGTCGTCTCAAGAGTTTCAACACGCAGTGGGCTCACTCGCAAGTGGACCCCTGGATCCTACAAGTAGTATCCCAGGGGTACAGATTGGAAATTCGAGACGTCTCCCCCTCGCAGGTTCCTGAAGTTTGCTTTACCAACGTCTCCCTCCGACAGGGAGGCAGTATTGGAAACAATTCACAAGCTGTATTCCCAGCAGGTGATAATCAAAGTACCCCTCCTACAACAAGGAAAGGGGTATTATTCCACACTATATTGTGGTACTGAAGCCAGACGGCTCGGTGAGACCTATTCTAAATCTGAAATATTTGAACGCTTACATACAAAGGTTCAAATCAAGATGGAGTCACTCAGAGCAGTGATAGCGAACCAGGAAGAAGGGGACTATATGGTGTCCCTGGACATCAAGGATGCTTACCTCCATGTCCCAATTTGCCCTTCTCACCAAGGGTACCTCAGGTTCGTGGTACAAAACTGTCACTATCAGTTTCAGACGCTGCCGTTTGGATTGTCCACGGCACCCCGGGTCTTTACCAAGGTAATGGCCGAAATGATGATTCTTCTTCAAAGAAAAGGCGTCTTAATTATCCCTTACTTGGACGATCTCCTGATAAGGGCAAGGTCCAGAGAACAGTTGGAGGTCGGAGTAGCACTATCTCAAGTAGTTCTACGACAGCACGGGTGGATTCTAAATATTCCAAAATCGCAGCTGTCTCCGACGACACGTCTGCTGTTCCTAGGGATGATTCTGGACACAGTCCAGAAAAAGGTGTTTCTCCCGGAGGAGAAAGCCAGGGAGTTATCCGAGCTAGTCAGGAACCTCCTAAAACCAGGAAAAGTGTCAGTGCATCATTGCACAAGGGTCCTGGGAAAAATGGTGGCTTCTTACGAAGCGATTCCATTCGGCAGATTTCACGCAAGAACTTTTCAGTGGGATCTGCTGGAAAAATGGTCCGGATCGCATCTTCAGATGCATCAACGGATAACCCTGTCTCCAAGGACAAGGGTGTCTCTTCTGTGGTGGCTGCAGAGTGCTCATCTACTAAAGGGCCACAGATTCGGCATTCAGGACTGGGTCCTGGTGACCACGGATGCCAGCCTGAAAGGCTGGGGAGCAGTCACACAAGGAAAAAATTTCCAGGGAGTGTGATCAAGTCTGGAGACTTCTCTCCACATAAATATACTGGAGCTAAGAGCAATTTACAATGCTCTAAGCTTAGCAAGACCTCTGCTTCAAGGTCAGCCGGTATTGATCCAGTGGGACAACATCACGGCAGTCGCCCACGTAAACAGACAGGGAGGCACAAGAAGCAGGAGGACAATGGCAGAAACTGCAAGGATTCTTCGCTGGGCGGAAAATCATGTGATAGCACTGTCAGCAGTGTTCATTCCGGGAGTGGACAACTGGGAAGCAGATTTCCTCAGCACGACCTCCACCCGGGAGAGTGGGGACTTCATCGGGAAGTCTTCCACATGATTGTGAACCGTTGGGAAAGGCCAAAGGTGGACATGATGGCGTCCCGCCTGAACAAAAAACTGGACAGGTATTGCGCAGGTCAAGAGACCCTCAGGCAATAGCTGTGGACGTTCTGGTAACACCGTGGGTGTACCAGTCGGTGTATGTGTTCCCTCCTCTGCTTCTCATACCTAAGGTACTGAGAATTATAAGACGTAGAGGAGTAAGAACTATACTCGTGGCTCCGGATTGGCCAAGAAGGACTTGGTACCCGGAACTTCAAGAGATGCTCACAGAGGACTCATGGCCTCTGCCGCTAAGAAGGGACTTGCTTCAGCAAGTACCATGTCTGTTCCAAGACTTAACGCGGCTGCGTTTGACGGCATGGCGGTTGAACGCCGGATCCTAAGGGAAAAAGGCATTCCGGAAGAGGTCATTCCTACCCTGGTCAAAGCCAGGAAGGAGGTGACCGCACAACATTATCACCACATGTGGCGAAAATATGTTGCGTGGTGTGAGGCCAGGAAGGCCCCACGAAGAAATTTCAACTCGGTCGATTCCTGCATTTCCTGCAAACAGGAGTGTCTATGGGCCTCAAATTGGGGTCCATTAAGGTTCAAATTTCGGCCCTGTCGATTTTCTTCCAGAAAGAATTGGCTTCAGTTCCTGAAGTCCAGAAGTTTGTCAAGGGAGTACTGCATATACAACCCCCTTTTGTGCCTCCAGTGGCACTGTGGGATCTCAACGTAGTTCTGGGATTCCTCAAATCACATTGGTTTAAACCGCTCAAATCTGTGGATTTGAAATATCTCACATGGAAAGTGACCATGATGTTGGCCCTGGCCTCGGCCAGGCGAGTGTCAGAATTGGCGGCTTTGTCTCACAAAAGCCCATATCTGATTGTCCATTCGGACAGGGCAGAGCTGCGGACTCGTCCCCAGTTTCTCCCTAAGGTGGTGTCAGCGTTTCACCTGAACCAGCTTATTGTGGTACCTGCGGCTACTAGGGACTTGGAGGACTCCAAGTTGCTAGATGTTGTCAGGGCCCTGAAAATATAGGTTTCCAGGACGGCTGGAGTCAGGAAAACTGACTTGCTGTTATCCTGTATGCACCCAACAAACTGGGTGCTCTTGCTTCTAAGCAGACGATTGCTAGTTGGATGTGTAGTACAATTCAGCTTGCACATTCTGTGGCAGGCCTGCCACAGCCAAAATATGTAAATGCCCATTCCACAAGGAAGGTGGGCTCATCTTGGGCGGCTGCCCGAGGGGTCTCGGCTTTACAACTTTGCCGAGCTGCTACTTGGTCAGGGGCACACCCTGGCTGAGGAGGACCTGGAGTTCTCTCACTCGGTGCTGCAGAGTCATCCGCACTCTCCCGCCCGTTTGGGAGCTTTGGTATAATCCCCATGGTCCTGACGGAGTCCCCAGCATCCACTTAGGACGTCAGAGAAAATAAGAATTTACTTACCGATAATTCTATTTCTCGTAGTCCGTAGTGGATGCTGGGCGCCCATCCCAAGTGCGGATTGTCTGCAATACTTGTACATAGTTATTGTTACAAAAATCGGGTTATTATTGTTGTGAGCCATCTTTTCAGAGGCTCCGCTGTTATCATGCTGTTAACTGGGTTCAGATCACAGGTTGTACAGTGTGATTGGTGTGGCTGGTATGAGTCTTACCCGGGATTCAAAATCCTTCCTTATTGTGTACGCTCGTCCGGGCACAGTATCCTAACTGAGGCTTGGAGGAGGGTCATAGGGGGAGGAGCCAGTGCACACCACCTGATCCTAAAGCTTTTACTTTTGTGCCCTGTCTCCTGCGGAGCCGCTATTCCCCATGGTCCTGACGGAGTCCCCAGCATCCACTACGGACTACGAGAAATAGAATTATCGGTAAGTAAATTCTTATTTTACCCTCCACCTTTTTGTTCTCCATTTTTTAATGTGTGGAATTATATGCCAGTAATATATCTGGAATTAGACGGTGGTAATGTCTGGAATTAGATACCACTAGATAGATACCAGATATCACTGCATACCCTCCAACATTTTACACACAAAAATCGGTACAAATTAGAAAAAGGGGCGTGGTCACAGGTAAAGGGGCGTGGTCACGCCCCTTTTCCTATACTTTCAATGGAAGTTTGGAGAGCCAAAAATAGGTACAGACCATGAAAAAAAGGTACTGTACCTATTAAAAAGATACAGTTGGAGGGTATGTCACTGTGACTGGAATGATGACATATGCACAGTGACAGGACACTACCACAGCACCCTACAGCAGCCATATGCGGCACAAGACACTGGAGTATTAGTAATGTACTGTAGTATACTGAGCACCACAAGACAATGAGCAGTGATACGGAGCACTGATGAGATTACTAGAACTGACACAGAGCAGCCAGATGCAGCACTGGACTATTAGTAATGTTCTGTAGTATACTGAGCACCACAATGCAGCACAAAACAATGAGCAGTGATACTGAGCACTGATGAGGATACTAGAACTGACACTGAGCAGCAAGATGCAGCACTGGACTATTAGTAATGTACTCTAGTATACTGAGCACCACAATGCAGCACAAGACAATGAGCAGTGATACTGAGCACTGATGAGGATACTACTGAGAACTGACACTGAGCAGGAGAGACACACTACAATTTCATCTTGCGCCTCTTTTTTTATTTATCTTTGCATCATGTGCTGTTTGGGGCTATTTTTTTAAGTGCCATCCTCTCTGACACTGCAGTGCCACTCCTAGATGGGCCAGGTGTTTGTGCTGCCCACTTGGGTCGCTTAGCTTAGTCATCCAGGGACCTTGGTGCAAATTTTAGGACTAAAAATAATATTGGGAGGTGTGAGGTGTTCAGAATAGACTGGAAAGGAGTAGAAATTGGTTATTGAGCTTAATACTATAGGATCAAAATTACCCCCAAATTCTATGATTTTAGCTGTTTGAGGTTTTAAAAAAAAATCACCCGAATCCAAAACCCGAAAGTGTGGTTTTGCCAAAACGCGTCCGTATCCAAAACACAACTGCGGATCCGAAACCAAAACCAAAACATGAAACACGAAAAATGCCCGCTGCACATCTCTAGTTAGGGGAGAAGCATGTAGCCTTGTAGACTATGCACAGCTATATCTAGAAAAATATACGATCTAATCTTTAACCAACCAACGCAAGAAAGTATTTAATGTGAAAATACGAAACACTAGACTAATTGGAGGTGCGCCCTAAAGCAAATTACAATGTTAGGATTAGGGGGTTCGGAAAGACCTCTAGTGTATACACTACTATATACATTTTAAGATAGGAAGGTACAAATTACATATTCACATTGCATCTATGGGCTGGATTCAAATGTCCCTTTCCTCCCTCAATCGTGCCCGTCAGCAGCTATTCTAATGTTGCTGCCAACGGGTGCGACATGTTTATTTCAGCTCGCTACCCCCAGGGGAAACAAGCTGAAATGTGTGCAAAGAGACCCATTTGGGCAACCAAACGGTGTCTTTTCACGATCGCGCCCATTACTTTATTCAGGTTTAGGTGCTTTGTGCACCTAAACCAGAGTGTAATGGGCGCAATAATTGAGGGCATTTGAATTTCCCTTATATGTGTGTGTGTGATATACACATAGACACACATACTGTATTTCTTTATATAATGGACACCTCAGTTTCTATTCATTCATGTCCTGCCCCCTACTCTGTCAGACCCCTTCCCCTCTACTTTTCTGACCCCAAACGCCACTCATTCTTGTTGAGTGCTGGTGGGCCCATTCAGAATTTTGCTATGGGGCCCACAAAGGTCTTGTTACGCCACTGGGCAGGGTTATAGAGGAGGCGGTGCAAGGCATCCTGGGAACAGTCAAAGCTTTAGCCTGTTGGTGCCTTGGATCAACATCCAACTCTACACCCCGATGTTAGTGTAGTGCCTTTTGGGGTTAAGGTTTTACAGAAAGTTACAGGTTTTTTTAATTTAGTAAAATATGCCCCATTTTAAAGATAGGGCATTTAAATTTGTTGCACCTGTGCAGTACATAGCAGCCTGCAGGGCATGTACAGTGGCTTCATTTGGGTGCACATACATTGCCGGCTCCTGGTCGCAAACTGAAATGATTGTGTGTAAGTGGAATAGCGGTGTTTATGTCATACAGGGGGGTGGGGGAGGTTTGTGGTTGGCGGGGGGCACGCTGTGCGATTATTATCCTGCATCTATACATACATGCGCTAACACCTGGACATACACTGATGTACCCACACCTAATATCCATACATACACGCCCTGACACCTGGACATACACCAACATTCCCACACCTGCATCTATACATACACATGCTGACACCTGGACATACACCAACATACAAGCACCTGCATCTATATATACACGCGCTGACAAATGGACATACACCGACGTACCCACACTTGCATCTATACATATATGCACTGACATCTGGACATACAAGCACCTGCATCTATACATACACGCGCTGACACCTGAACCTACACTGACGTTCCCACACCTGCATCTATACATACACATTCTGACACCTGGACATACACAGACGTACCCACACCTGCATCTATACATACACGCGTTGACACCTGGACGTACACTGACGTACACACACCTACATCTATATATGCATGGATGCAAATGTGGGTACGTCTGTATACGTCCAGTTGTTAGCATGTGTATGTATAGATGTTAGGTGTGGGTACATCAGTGTATGTCCAGGTGTCAGCACATGTATGTATAGATTCACATGTGGGTACGTTGGTGTACGTTTAGGGGTCAGCGTGTTTATGTATAGATGTTGGTGTGTGTATGTCAGTGTACGTACAGATATAGGTGTGTGTATGTATGTATGTATGTATATGTATAGAGGAAGGTGTGATACATACATATAACACATACATGATAGATACATACATATATCACACACACGATAGATAGATAGATAGATAGATAGAACACATACCTACAAGATAGATACATACATACATACATGATAGATACATATATACACACACATACGATAGATAGATAGATAGATAGATACATATATATATATCAAAAAATAGGGGAGAGTTTATTGCGCCACTTGTGTACAGCACCAAATAATCTAGAGTCCACGTAAGAATTAACGACACTCCCTAGGAATTAGCACAGGGCGTCAGCTGTCCCCCAGAAAACACAGGGATGGTAGTTCCCTGAAACAACGAGTAATGCACACAGGGGGGTGGGGGATATAGCGACCGTCGGTGTCTTAAAAATAGTTCAGAAATTGTGGAGTTAAAATCGTATCTAAAATGAGTAACCAGATCTAGAAATTATTTAAAAAAGGGGGGTGATGTTTATTTAAACACTAAAACAGACAAATTAATTACATACAATCTCTAAAATTTAAGCAGCAACAATTCTTAAAAAATGGGATAAAAACAATAAACACAATGCTATAAATACCAGTTAAAAGATATAAAACAATTTTAACTTAACTTGGTATGAGGTCACTGCCAGGTAGCGACCTCATACCAAGTTAAGTTAAAATTGTTTTATATCTTTTAACTGGTATTTATAGCATTGTGTTTATTGTTTTTATCCCATTTTTTAAGAATTGTTGCTGCTTAAATTTTAGAGATTGTATGTAATTAATTTGTCTGTTTTAGTGTTTAAATAAACATCACCCCCCTTTTTTAAATAATTTCTAGATCTGGTTACTCATTTTAGATACGATTTTAACTCCACAATTTCTGAACTATTTTTAAGACACCGACGGTCGCTATATCCCCCACCCCCCTGTGTACATATATATATATATATATATATATATAGAGAAAGCAATTCAGAGGGGGCACTCACCAGACTTCTTTATATTTTACCAAATGTTCATTTATTGAAGATAATACTTTACATGATCAGCAATTCCTCAAGCGCTTTCGGCCCAAAACAAGGGCCTTCCTCAGGAGGTACTGTATAAAGATCACCAATTCCACCAACCGTGAACAATGAATCCAGACATCCAGCAGCAACACTGGTTCTGCCTGACTGGCCCTAAATACCCCAATCACTTGAAAATAGCGCCAAAACCGAATATGATGTCATCAGAGAGCGACACAAGGTTTCTCCACTGTGTAATTACCCAACCCTATGAGGGAAAAAGATGCAACAAACTAAACTCACCCCCAACACAAGACACAGGTGAATAGGCTCATGTCCGCTTGGTCTGGAGCATCAAAGGATGCCACCATAGCACATCGTGCACCGCCGGGACTCTGGAGCGGCCACTTCCGGTCTGTGAAACGCACATGTCGCACGGCCGGAAGTGTGCCTATGGAACGCAAACAGGAAGTAAAGTTCCGTTTTATCGGACACCACTGAGCCACATCAGAATTTGATTCCAAATCAATCCACTGGGTATAATTAAAGTTATAGCGTCTATAAGTGATACAGTGCATATGACATGCACCCGTAGGGTACTAGAGCCAGGCAGTGCAGAATAGAGGATTCCTATTATAAAATCACATAACACATCAACAACAGACAGACAACATGCATATTTGTCCAGATCCTCAAGGTACAGTTTCTCCACTGTGTAATTTCCCTCATAGGGTTGGGTAATTACACAGTGGAGAAACCTTGTGTCGCTCTCTGATGACATCATATTCGGTTTTGGCGCTATTTTCAAGTGATTGGGGTATTTAGGGCCAGTCAGGCAGAACCAGTGTTGCTGCTGGATGTCTGGATTCATTGTTCACGGTTGGTGGAATTGGTGATCTTTATACAGTACCTCCTGAGGAAGGCCCTTGTTTTGGGCCGAAAGCGCTTGAGGAATTGCTGATCATGTAAAGTATTATCTTCAATAAATGAACATTTGGTAAAATATAAAGAAGTCTGGTGAGTGCCCCCTCTGAATTGCTTTCTCTATATTTGGATGCCTCGGTATCCGGGTTGACACCCCAGCGTATGCATTTGGAAGATGTGAGTGCAATCATACATTGGATATATCTAAGGAAATGGCTTTTTAGAATAAGGACCGTCTCCTGATTAGTCACCCATCCGTTATTACACCTGAAACTACATCCTGGATAATTAGAGTCTTTGGACATCCAACACAGCAACTGCTGGTTTTTTGCAGTTGGTATTCCTTTTTGAATACCTTTATTTTTAACCAATTTTCTTGTTTTTGAGGTTTTTTTGCATCGGGCATGATAGGGCTAGTACCGTCCCATTGATTTTTATGTACTCTTTGTGATAGCAGCTTTTGTTTCATGATACATTGAATAGTGTCTATATTGTTTCTGTGGAGCTGAATGACTGCTATATGAAATGTCCCAGTCTGGCACGGTGGGTTTTGATGAGGGATTGTTATTTGCGGCAGAAAATCAGTTGGTATCACTAACTGACGATGATGCTGAGAAAGTATATTTCCATCACTTTGAGTTTACTAGCCTTCCAGCAGAAAAACCAATTGATCTCTTTCACAAGGTACTACGTTTAAAACGTAGAGAGGTGGAATTAACACTCCACGGCCAATTCTTATCCGAATACCACCGAACTAAACGCATACCACGTGGATTTCGAGTGAGCAACACCCCCACCATCGGTAGAACTAATGCAGCCTTCTGCAGTAAATGGTGTGGTGTTTTAAATAAATGCTCACTCGACTTAATCCTCTTGGTCATTGAAGAAGTGGGGATAGAATTGGTTAAAATCAGGGAGGAAATTGAGACCTTTGAGAAAAAATATCTACAAACCTTGAAGGCAGATAAAACGGAAACCTGGTGTGACAAATTGCAATCACAATTAGATACGTTCAAGGACCAGTTGGTGACTTTTAAAAGGAAAAAGTTACAAATTGTCACTCAGGATTACACTACCCATCAAGTCTATAGGTGGTTAACAGGTGGTACAGGGGTGACTAGACGCTTTAGACAGAATAGGCCCTATCACAATAGATTCCAACAGAATAGTGATTCCTCGACATCACAGTCAGCTTCAGATTCTGAAGCTAGAGGGACTCGCCCACCGAGTGGTTTTTTAGGCAGAGGTACGCGTCCACCTCCCTCAAGAGATCCAGCAGACCAAGAAGACCCCACCCAAGAAGAGGCAGCTTTAAAAAGAAGAGCGAGGAGAAAGAAGGATTGAACAGCATTTTCAATCTATCTGATCACGTTCTGACGAAAGGGGAGATTTCACTCCTGTCATTAGGTCTTTCTTTTGTACCCACCTCCAGACACGACGATTTCAACTTAGCGGTTGATCATTATAAATTTGGGCGTAAGCTGCGCTTACGCGAGTTCTTTGGGGACAAAATTATGAAAGAGGGTGTGGATTTAACTGACCCCAAAATACTTAAAAAACCCAGTCTGTTTGATCCCCCCTCATCCAGCCCAAGTATACGGACCTTTTTAAGGATGACCGAAAATGACTTTAGAAATGATACCTCTAGGGGATTCCCAAATTTGACACCTGACCAACGTACAGCTTTAAGATCTCTGAGAAATAATGATAAGATTATTATTCGGCCCGCTGACAAAGGCGGTGCCGTGGTGATTCAGAATCTTGATAGCTATGATGCTGAGGTCAGGCGGCAACTCGCGAATCCTGAAGTTTATTCTAAATGTACGCATAATCCCATGCCTCTGGTGAAAAGAAAGGTTGATACATTAATTGACAGATCGGTCAGCATGGGTTGGCTGACGGAACAGATGGCGACCTACTTAAAGGTAGATTTTCCTATCTGCCCGATGCTTTACACGCTTCCCAAGGTCCATAAGTCTTTGGTCAACCCCCCTGGCAGACCTATCATCTCTGCTAGGGGGTCGCTTCTACAACCTTTAGCCATATTCTTGGATGGTTTCCTTCAAGAATTAATACCATTTATACCAAGCTATCTTAAAGATACTGGTGACTTTCTGGACAGAATTGTGGACCTTGGGGACATTAAAGAGAATGTGTTACTTGCAACACTAGACGTATCGTCACTGTATACGATCATTCCCCATAGGCTAGGCCTAGAGGCAGTAAGGAATTTACTTGTATCTACTGACTTTGGTACCATTCCTATTGATTGTATTCTGGCATTCTTAGAGATGATATTAACTAACAATCATTTTATGTATCAAGGAGAGTACTATATGCAATGCTCAGGGACCGCCATGGGTTCAAACGTGGCGCCTGTTTATGCAGGTATATTTATGCATGAGTATGAAACGGTAAACATCATGCCGAAATATAGCACTAAGATTGTGTATTATAAGCGTTTCATAGATGATGTGTTTTTGCTATGGGACGGTACTGAACTTGAGTTTAATGAGATGTTAGAATATCTGAATAACCTGGATTCCACCGTGCGTCTTACGGGACATTCAGACATGAAGTCTGTCAATTTTTTGGACTTGACTATTTTTCGGGCCGGAACTAAATTGGGGACTACACTATTCAGAAAAGAGACGGACCGTAACACGATTCTGCACGCCACAAGTAACCATCCGCCAGCTTTAAGATCAAGCCTTCCAATCTCACAATTTATGCGAGTCTTGAGAAACAATACGAATCCAATGACTGCTGAAGAGCAGATTGAAGAGATGAAGGCTCGTTTTATTCAGAGGGGGTACAGCAATGACACCATCAGCAAATGTTTGGAAAGAGCACGATCACGCGTTGGTGAAGCTAAACCGACCAAAGAACAGCGGATGATATATGTCACACAATTTGACGCTAAGTCGCCAGCCATTAGATCATCACTAAGGAAGCACTGGCCTATCTTAAATTCAGATCCGAAATTTAAGAAAGTTTTGGAACATCCACCTATGCTAGCATTTAGACGTGGCCGAAACCTGAAACAGCTGTTGATGCACCCTACAAGACAGACTGGTGACTCGGCAAAGAATTGGTTACACAAAACAAGAAAAGGCTGCGTCAAATGTTTGGGTTGTGTGACATGTCGCTCAATGCTGGTCGGAGATAAGTTCCCACATCCGTTGAGTGGAAAACCAATTACCATCCGTTACCGGTTACACTGTCGGATGGACCATGTTGTCTATATGTTACTATGCCCATGTGGACTGCCATATGTGGGAATGACCACCTGTTCATTCAGGGAGCGAATGGCTAACCACCGCAGCTCAATTCATCAAGCGCTACAAACAGGCAGTACCGACAAACCGGTGGCCTTACACTTCCTGAAGGAAGGACACCAAGTGGCATCTTTAAAGTGCAGAATCATAGATTGGGTCCCCATCCCCACTAGAGGGGGAGATCGCTCACTCCTCCTTAGAAAACTTGAAGCAAGATGGATACACAGACTTGGTTCCGTAACACCGAATGGTCTGAATGAGTCCAACCCGCTTAATATATTTTTACGTTAGATTCTATTCTTAGGCCTTTTTTGCCCGATGCATGCTTTTTTATTGCTTTTTCTTTTGTAAAAAAATTTTTTATATATATTTTTTGGTGTTATTATACACAGTGTCAGTATTATAATGAATATTCCCACAACAGGGACACTGTATTGTGCTTATATAGATATATAAAAAACACTAAAAAATCTGTTTGGTTTTAATCATGCATGTTTGATTTGATCCCCTTGGTACAGTTTGAAATCTAGAAGGGTGCATTATATTACGGATTAGTAGCCCAGGAATGGGTGTATAAATTAATTAATAATAGCGGTGTCCGTGTTTTTACTGTACCTTGAGGATCTGGACAAATATGCATGTTGTCTGTCTGTTGTTGATGTGTTATGTGATTTTATAATAGGAATCCTCTATTCTGCACTGCCTGGCTCTAGTACCCTACGGGTGCATGTCATATGCACTGTATCACTTATAGACGCTATAACTTTAATTATACCCAGTGGATTGATTTGGAATCAAATTCTGATGTGGCTCAGTGGTGTCCGATAAAACGGAACTTTACTTCCTGTTTGCGTTCCATAGGCACACTTCCGGCCGTGCGACATGTGCGTTTCACAGACCGGAAGTGGCCGCTCCAGAGTCCCGGCGGTGCACGATGTGCTATGGTGGCATCCTTTGATGCTCCAGACCAAGCGGACATGAGCCTATTCACCTGTGTCTTGTGTTGGGGGTGAGTTTAGTTTGTTGCATCTTTTTCCCTCATAGGGTTGGGTAATTACACAGTGGAGAAACCTTGTGTCGCTCTCTGATGACATCATATTCGGTTTTGGCGCTATTTTCAAGTGATTGGGGTATTTAGGGCCAGTCAGGCAGAACCAGTGTTGCTGCTGGATGTCTGGATTCATTGTTCACGGTTGGTGGAATTGGTGATCTTTATACAGTACCTCCTGAGGAAGGCCCTTGTTTTGGGCCGAAAGCGCTTGAGGAATTGCTGATCATGTAAAGTATTATCTTCAATAAATGAACATTTGGTAAAATATAAAGAAGTCTGGTGAGTGCCCCCTCTGAATTGCTTTCTCTATATTTGGATGCCTCGGTATCCGGGTTGACACCCCAGCGTATGCATAATTGGAAGATGTGAGTGCAATCATACATTGGATATATATATATATATATATATGTATCTATCACAAACATATATGATTCATACATATATCACACACACATACATGATACATACATGAGAAAGACCTGGGATGGTGATGAGGCCCGGGCCCCCTGCTGATGTTGCGTTGAGGAAGGCAGTGTTCCAGGGCGGATGCCAGTCGGGGAGAGCGCCGCGCAGCCCGGGAAAAATACTGCTGAGGAGCTACATCTGGAAGAGCCCCAGGGAGGGAGAGTGTCACATGCCCCATCCTGCGCGGCACACTCTGCAGGCCTGCACATGGGAAGGGAGGTCTCTGGCCACACATACTCACCCTGCTGCTGAAGCCCCGCTGCTGTCCCCATCAGCGCTCTCCAGCGGGGAGCGGGGCCAGGATGAACCTCAACCTGTGAGAACTATCTTCATGATCAAGAGATCTCATATGCAAGATAAGTATATGTTGGGAAAGGGCTGGGGAGGGCGGCTGCTCGGGCACACCCTCGTCAAGTTAAGGAGATTTAACTGAGGAAGCACAAGGGAACTCTCGTCTGGGGACAACAACTGCAGGGAGACCACATCTTTTCAGATGAACATGGGAGGGCGGAAGGCTGCCTAATACTGAAGCACCCTCAGACATTAAACCATATGCAACAACTATTGCAAGCATTCCTGGGGGAAGGTCTGCAGCAGACGGATTTGCATTCGGTGATGTCATCCAAGCAGTGGGCCAAAGTTGGCTGGAACCCTCATCTGTATATGAAAAGAGAAAAGGAGCATGCGGGGCATGGCGGTCTTTGCGGCGCTTGGATAACCCCAAGTTTGCATTAAACACCCCCACCCTCCTTCGGTGTGGGGCTCATGTTGGCCATGCCCAAGCCCCTGAAGCATTCAAGCTGATTTCTTGCAGCAGCTGGGCACTGTAACAGCTTCAGAGCTGCTCTACAAGACAAGTAAAAGGGTGTGGGCCCTGCAGCACCACCGGTAGTTTGCATACACACATATATAGGACAGCATCTCTTATATGCCTCAGGGTCAATAAAATAGTATCCTTGTCTAGGCTATCCATCCCCTCAGATAAGGCATTTGTCCATGCCGCTACAGCACTACACACCCTGGTCGACGCAATTGCCGGTCTGAGTAAGGTACCTGAATGTGTATAAATGGACTTCAGGGTAATCTCCTGTTTGCGGTCAGCACACTCTTTGAGGGTAGCCGTATCCTGGGACGGGAGGGCTACCTTCTTGGATAAGCGTGTTAATGCTTTGTCCACCCTAGGGGAGGATTCCCATCGTAACCTATCCGTTGATGGGAAAGGATACGCCATAAGAATCCTTTTGGAAATCTGCAGTCTTTTATCTGGAGATTTCCAAGCTTTTTCACATAACTCGTTCAGCTCGTGTGAGGGGGGAAAGGTTACCTCAGGCTTCTTTCCCTTGTACATATGTACCCTCTTGTCAGCGACAGGGGGTTACTCTGTGATGTGCAAAACCTTTTTTATTGCCATAATCATAAATCGAATGGATTTTGCCAATTTTGGCTGTAACTTTGCATCATCGTAATCGACACTGGAGTCAGAATCCGTGTCGGTATCTGTGTCAACAAACTGGGATAGTGGGCGCTTATGAGACCCTGACAGTCCCTGCAACATAGGATCAGGCATGGGTTGAGACCCTGACTGTCCCAAAGCTTCTGCCTTGTCTAATCTTTTGTGCAATGAGTTTACACTAGCATTTAAAACATTCCACATATCCATCCAATCAGCTGTCGGCGGAGACACCACATTCATTTGCTCCCGCTCCTCTCTAATATAGCCTTCTTCCTCAGACATGTCGACACACGTGTACCGACACACCACACACACAGGGAATGCTTTTTCTGAAGACAGTTTCCCCACAAGGCCCTTTGGAGAGACAGAGAGGGAGTATGCCAGCACACACCCCAGCGCTATATAACCCAGGAATAAAACAGTAACTTAATGTTTGCCCAGTAGTGCTGCTGTATGTAATTTGCGAATTATGTGCCCCCCCCCCCTCTTTTCAACCCTCTTGTCTAACGTGGTATAAGCAGGGTAGAGTCCGGGGAGCTTCCTCTCAGCGGTGCTGTGGAGAAAAAATGGCGCTGGTGAGTGCTGAGGGAGAAGCCCCGCCCCCTCAGAGGCGGGCTTCTGTCCCGCTTAAACTGTAAAATTGGTGGGGGCTCATACATATATACAGTGCCCAGCTGTATATATGTTATATTTTTGCGAAATAGGTTTATATTGCTGCCCAGGGCGCCCCCCCTGCGCCCTGCACCCTTACAGTGACCGGAGTATGTGAGGTGTATGGGAGCAAAGGCACACAGCTGCAGTGCTGTGCGTTACCTCAGTGAAGATCATGAAGTCTTCTGCCGCCTCTGAAGTCTTCTTTTCTTCTCATACTCACCCGGCTTCTATCTTCCGGCTCTGCGAGGGGGACGGAGGCGCGGCTCTGGGACGGACGGTGAGGGTGAGATCCTGCGTACCAATCCCTCTGGAGCTAATGGTGTCCAGTAGCCTAAGAAGCAGGACCTTGCAACTCAGAGAGTAGGGCTGCTTCTCTCCCCTCAGTCCCTCGATGAGGGAGTCTGTTGCCAGCAGTGCTCCCTGAAAATTAAAAACCTAACAAAATACTTTCTGTCAGAAAGCTCAGGAGAGCTCATGAAAAGCACCCAGTCTCCACTGGGCACAGTATCAAACTGAGGTCTGGAGGAGGGGCATAGAGGGAGGAGCCAGTGCACACCCAGAACTAAAGTCTTTCTTAAAGTGCCCATGTCTCCTGCGGAGCCCGTCTATCCCCATGGTCCTTACGGAGTCCCCAGCATCCTCTAGGACTTTAGAGAAAATAGGATTTTAATACCTACTGGTAAATCCTTTTCTCTTAGTCCGTAGAGGATGCTGGGCACCCGTCCCAGTGCGTACTGTGTCTGCAGTTATTAAATGGCCCTTAACTCCAGAACATTTATGTGGAGACAACTTTCCTGACTTGACCATCTTCCTTGGATGTTTTCCCCCTGTGTGACCGCTCCCCAGCCTCGGAGGGTTGCATCCGTGGTCCCTAGGATCCCGTCCTGGATCCCAAACCATCGCCCCTCTAGGTGGTGAGAACTGTGCAGCCACCAATGGAGTGAGATTCTGGTCTTGGAAGACAGGATTATCCTCCGGTGCATGTGTAGGTGGGATCCGGACCACTTGTCCAACAGGTCCCACTGGAACACTCTGGCATGGAGCCTGCCAAACTGAATGGCCTCGTAGGCCGCAACCATCTTCCCCAGCAACCGAATGCATTGATGGATTAACACTCTTGCTGGTTTCAGAATTTGTTTGACCAGACTCTGGATCTCCAGAGCCATTCCACTAGAAGAAAACCTCTTCTGTGTCCAGTATCACTCCCAAAAACAACAACCGCGTCATTAGGACCAACTGCGATTTTGGCAAGTTTAGGAGCCAACCATGTTGTTAAAGAACTGTCAGGGAGAGTAGATGTTTTGCACCAACTGGTACCTGGATCTCACCTTTATCAGGAGATCATCCAAGTACGGGATAATTGTGACTCCTTGCTTGCGAAGGAGAACCATCATTTCCGCCATCACCCTGGTGAAAATCCTCGGAGCCGTGGACAGACCAAACGGCAACGTCTGAAATTGGTAATGACAATCCTGAATTGCAAACCTCAGGTAGCTTGATGCAGTGGCTAAATGGGAACATGTAAGTAGGCATCCTTTATGTCTACCAAAACCAGGAAATCTCCTTTATCCCCCGGACTGGAGATCACTACCCTGAGAGATTCCATCTTGAAATTGAATTTCTTTAGGTAGAAATTAAGGGATTTCAGATTTAAGATTGGTCTGACTGAGCCGTCCGGCTTCGGGACCACGAAGAGGCTTGAATAAAAACCTTCTCCCTGCTGACTAAGGCTGATTTGAACAATCGGTGAGGGGGAACTTCTTGAAACCCCAGTGTGTACCCTTGGGACACTATTTGTAAAACCCACGAGTCCAGGTCCGAATGAATCCAGAACTGACTGAAGAGTTTTAGACGTGCCCCCCAGTGGTGGAACTAGCGAGCAGTGGGCCCATGTGCGACAAAATGGCTTGGGCCCCCCCCCCCCCCATCCCTTCCCATCCAAGTCCACCCCCTCACCCCTGGAGAGGATCTGGTGAGGGGGGCCTGCTCAGGGAAGTGGATACCTAGCAACAGTGCCGTAACTAGACATTTTAGCAGTGTGTGCAAGAAACTGCATTGGAGCCCCACCCCTGCATGCAAAACAGGGGCAGTGCGCGCTGTAGGCGCGCGCAAAAAAACATAGTGGCGTGGCTTCGTGGTTAAGGGGTGTGGCCACAAAATAATACCAATTCATAAAACGGTGCACAGTAGTCTCCATTATTCAAATTACGCCGCACAGTAGCACCACTACACCAGGTAGAGACCCTTTTACACCTCACGGCGGACAGATTCCTCTTTTTACACATTACAGCAGACAGCGTCCTCTTTTTACACATTACAGCAGACAGCGTCCCCTTTTTACACATTACGGCAGACAGCATCCCCCTTTTTTACACAACGGCAGACAGCGTGCCCTTGTTACACATAGCGGCAGACAGCGTACATTTTTTTCACATAACGGCAGACAGCCTGCCCTTGTTAAACATAGCGGCAGACAGCGTACACTTTTTACACATAACGGCAGACAGCCTGCCCTTGTTAAACATAGCGGCAGACAGCGTACACTTTTTTCACATAACAGCAGTCAGCCTGCCCTTGTTACACATAATGGCAGACATCGTACACTTTTTACACATTACAGCAGACAGCTTGCCCTTGTTACACATTACAGCAGACAGCTTGCCCTTGTTACACATTATGGCAGACAGCGTGCCCTTGTTACACATTACGGCAGACAGCATCCCCCTTGTTACACATTACGGCAGGCAGATTCCCCCTTGTTACACATTGCGGCAAGCAGATTCCCCCTTTTTACACATTGCGGCAAGCAGCTTCCCCCTTTTTACACATTGCGGCAGGCAGATTCCCCCTTTTTACACATTGCGGCAGGCAGTCCCCCTTTTTACACATAGCTGCAGGCAGATTCCCCCTTTTTACACATAGCGGCAGGCAGATTCCCCCTTTTTACACATTGCGGCAGGCAGTCCCCCTTTTTACACATAGCTGCAGGCAGATTCCCCCCTTTTACACATAGCTGCAGGCAGATTCCCCCCTTTTACACATAGCTGCAGGCAGATTCCCCCTTTTTACACATAGCGGCAGGCAGATTCCCCCTTTTTACACATAGCGGCAGGCAGATTCCCCCTTTTTACACATAGCGGCAGGCAGATTCCCCCTTTTTACACATAGCGGCAGGCAGTCCCAACAAAGAAAGAAAGAGTCGAAAGAAAGAAAGAAAGAAAGAAAGAAAGAAAGAGAAAGAAAGAAAGAAAGAAAGAAGAATTATACTTACCCTCTCCGCTGGCTCAGGCTTCTCGTGCAGCTTGACGATTCCCGGGCAGTAGAGAAGGAGGAGGAGGGAGGTGGAGGAGGGAGCCGCAGCAGCGCTGTCTTATTGGTGGAGGCGCTGCTGCTGCTGCCCCTCTGCTTCACTATAGGCTGTTCTCGGAAGACAGCCTATAGTGAAGCAGAGGGGCAGCAGCAGCAGCGCCTCCACCAGTAACAAAGCGCTGCTGCGGCTCCTTCCTTCACCTCCCTCCTCCTCCTCCTCCCCCCCGTGCCGCTGCTCCTCTCATCTCCAAGCGACCCTCCTCCCTCTTCGTGTGTTACAGAGGCGGCAGCGTGTCTGGTGCTGCGGCTGCTGCCCGTAGTGCCCTGGCCTGATCTGTTCGTTACGACGGGCGGGCGGCGGGAGTCGCAGGACGCATACCTGACGGGAGCGCTGGTGTGCGGCTGCGGCATGATACAATGAGTCATTGTGACTCATTGTAATGCCGGCGGCTGTGGGCCCTTGAGTGCGGCGGGGCCCCAGTGCAATGCACTGCCTGCCCTGCCAGTAGTTTCGCCCCTGGTGCCCCCCACTGGTGTGGGCTCCTGCAAGAGAGCCCCAGCGTCATGCAGTGGATTTGGCAGAAGCAGAGGACTCTGCTCCTGCGATCTTGAAGAGGCTTCTTGGAGTCAGCATCAGCATTCCCTTGGTGAATCCACAATGCCCTCCTATCCGAGACTGCCATGAAATTGGCCCGTGAGCACTTGTGCCCGGTGTAGGATTTTTAAATATGTGTAGTTTACTGTATGCAAGGGTTTAAAACCTTTTAGGAACTGAGATCTAAGGTGTATTACATGTAGTTTAAAAAAAACAAAAAAGGTTTATTTTATGGCAGTAGTTTCCAAACTGGGGTTCTTGCACTGGTAGCATAGTTTGGTGGTCCAGGACCAATTAAAATTATTTATACTTTATTAAATTGGCAAAACCATTCCCTCACAACATAACTGAACCTGAGGATGACATGCTATAAACACAATTTACTTGATTTTATATTTTTTTCTGAATTTCTCAATAAAAAAAACTTTGGCCTAGGGGTGCCGTGAAACAAATTTTGATACTATTTATTTATATAGTGCTCTTTCTCCAACAGGACTTGAGATATGGCTTCTGGAACTGAACACAGGATTCTAAATGTGGCTGTACCAAGGACCTATACAGTGGCATTACAGGTTGAGTATCCCTTATCCAAAATGCTTGGGACCAGAGGAATTTTGGATATCGGATTTTTCTGTATTTTGGAATAATTGCATACCATAACGAGATATTATGGTGATGGGACCTAAATCTAAGCACAGAATGCATTTATGTTTCATATATACCATATACACACAGCCTGAAGGTCATTTTAGCCAATATTTTTTATAACTTTGTGCATTAAACAAAGTGTGTGTACATTCACAGAATTCATTTATGTGTCATATACACCTTATACACACAGTCTGAAGTTCATTTAATACAATATTTTTAATAACTTTGAGTATTAAACAAAGTTTGTGTACACTGAGCCATCAAAAAACAAAGGTTTCACTATCTCAGTCTCACTCAAAAAAGTCCGTATTTCGGAATATTCCGTATTTCGGAATATTTGGATATGGGATACTCAACCTGTATTACTTTTTTCTGCTACTGGTTCTTTACCTATGCAAACAAGCATCTGACTTGCCTTTCCTATTGCTTTGTTACATTGCTCACCTGAAATAGTAATACTTAGATAGCTTTCCTCTTGCCATTATAATGCCCTTAATATTATAGTTAGCCTTTGTATTTTTGAGACGTGTATGATTTTGCATTTTTTGGCATTAAATGTTGCCATGTTCTTGACCATTCCTCTAGTCCAGGGGCGGAACTGCCAGAGACAACGGAGTCAGTTGCCGCCGGGCCCCAGCCCTAAAGGGGCTTCCTCCATTGCCCTCCGGCTGTTACGTGCCCTTCCTACTAAATAGACAAAGGCGCTACCAGCAGGGTCTCGCAGTTTGTACATTCCATGCCGTAACACCCTTCTTTCCACCTTTTTCAAGACCCAGCCCAGCAGCCTCGCCGCTGCCACCACCGCTAGCTGCAGCACTGCCAGCGGTGGGGTGCCCCTGCTTCTTCTCACACCACAGATAGCTGGGCAGCACTGCAACTGCCTGCCTGATTGCTCCGCCCCCTTCCGGCTCCCAAGCACCTCTGCTGCCCAGTGATCCAGGAGCCTGCTGCTAGGAAGAAGTGGCCGAGCTTCAGCAAGCGAGTCTGGACACTGGCGGAGGAAGCCATGATAACCAGATAATGGGGAGTGGAGAGCCAGTTCCAAGGTAATACTTTATACAGCTGGTTGAGATCCTGGTCGGTGGATATGGATTCCAAGAAAACCCTGGAGGTGCTTCCTTTCAAGGGAGACACTCTCTTTGGAGAAGACCTCAATAAGATTGTAGCTGATCTGGCTACTGCTAAAACAGCTTGCCTACCTAGTATGACTCCTACCACGCAGAAGGCTAAAAGTACTTTCCCTTGGCCCTTTCATCCTCAAGGTAAAGCGTACCCAAGGTCAGGCATACCCAAAGCAAGCTCATGCTTCCAGACCTGCCAAGCCCAGACTGAAGCAAGCCTGGGCTGCCCATCAGCCTGCTTCCAAAACGGACAAGCCTGCCGCATGACGGTGCAGGCCTCCCTCTGGGGGATCCCAGGGTGGGGGGCCCGACTTCTAGGTTTGGCATAATTCTAAGCTAGAGAATTCTGTTTGGAGCTCACCTTGTACTTTGTGAAGAAATAATCAGCATTGTGGCTGAGCAGATACATGTAGTGTGTGGCTGCAAACTGCATGGATCTCCTGCGTTGTAATGCTGATACTTTTTTTTTCAAAGTACCAATAGCTTCATATAATGTTCACAATTTTTATGCAGGATCAAATAGCTCAATAGGTAGGGTGTTTGATTAGAATTCAACAGGTTATAGGTTTGAATCCTGGGTATGGTAGTTTGAGATGTGTTATTTAATAAAGTATGTTGTTCTGACTGCCGGCATCCTATCACCTGGGATATCATACTAAATAAATGGAGTTGATCAATTTTTTTTTATTTTTTTTTTAAACCAGGGACAATTTCCAGATACTTTTCTTTATAACTGAGATTGCCCCCTGGAACTTCACATCAGTTGACAACTATGCATGAGTGAGCAGTGCTTGCTCTGGATCTGCCCACCCATTTATGTGCCGTCATAAAAGAAAGCACAACTGACAGTTATCCTGGGCGTACACTACACAATTATCTGTCAGGCTATCTATCCAGTCTGGATGGATGGAATGAAAATCTGGTAATGTATAGGAGCAAATGTCAATTAACCATTTGCTCCCAAACACTAGAAAAGTGGTCAAAAATGGTCATTACACAAATTGGTTAAACCCAAAATTTAACCAATTTGTTTAGGGGACCATTTTTGTCCATTTTCTAGTGTTTGAGAGTAAATCGTTGATGGTCATTTGCTCACATAGATAACCGGATTTCTATTCCAACCAGCCAGTGTTGGAGATATGGTCTGCCAGATTACATAATGCATACCAGAGCCATAACTAGACTTTTTGGTGCCCTGTGACAGATAATTATATGCCCCCCCCCCTCCCCATTTTTGCAATATGGACAAAAGGCGCATGCCTTGTGGGGAAGGGGCATAACAAGATTGGTCTCAGAGAAAGCACATGAGATATGAAGATATATCTAGTATACTTGACACTCAATGGTTTGTGGTATTGCCGGGGTGCCCTCCTTAAATGCATATACAGTCACACATGGCGTGTTTGTGCAAATGGCATATCAGCAGTCAGCACTAACTGGTGACATGCCATTTGTACAAGTAAGCCATGTGTGACTAATATATAAACATACTTTATTAAATAACACCTCAACTATCATACCCAGGATTCAAACCTATAACCTGTTGAATTCTAATCAAATACCCTACCCATTGAGCTACTTGATCCTGCATCTATTCTAACCTCCAAAAACAGATTCAGTTGCATTTTCCAGCGTGTTTTGTTTGCGCCTTTGCAAATGTCTTACATCGACAAACTTATTCAGTACTATTTTGCAAATAGGGTTACATTGTCGCAACATTGTGTTCCCTAATTGCTTGATTTTTTTAAATGCAACAATTGATAAAGACACCTGATAATTGCTCTGTGGAGTCTTATTTTGTGTCTACTTCTAATCTACATTTAATTCCCTACCTCTAATCAAGGCATTTTTAAATGCTGGGGGCTGCCAGGACGTGAGGCCTACCTAGACTTTAGATCTGAATTTGAATGTACTTGTGAACTAACTTAATTTCCTACTTCTAAATTCATTCCTAAATTCACTACTTACATGAATCCTGTAGTTGGGCATTTTGGGACTTCGATTGTGGGCATTGTTTTGTGTCCAGACCAGCAGCAGGTGGTGTGCATTTGCTGGAAAGGCATCGAAGACCTCCGATATGCTGCATCTCCTGATGTGTGTCTCCCTCAAGTGTCTGTCAGCAAATGCCTGCTAGACACCCCATTCCAAGCTGATTGTGACATCACGGTACATGCATCATAGAACAGGCATGCTAGAACATGGGTCTTCAACCTGCGACCCTCCAGCTGCTGTGGAACTACACATCCCAGCATGTCCTGCCTCAGTTTTAGCATACCTTAATAGCAAAACTGTGGCAGGGCATGCTGGGATGTGTAGTTTCACAGCAGCTGGAGGGCCACAGGATGAAGACCCATGTGCTAGAGCCAAGCCGCAGGTACATTGAATGCTAGCAAGCTGAATATTTAAATCCTTTTTGTTCCGCAGCATTCCAATGTGGAAGATTCCATGGAACCAGAGATCCTTCCATTGAGAAGGACATGCTGCCTGGATGACTACACTGTGCAAATTAAATCACGGAGCCAGTTGGTTTGTGGGTGGCTCTGGTGACTGGGTGGTTGGGTGGGTGGTGTGTCGGAGGTGGAGCACATGCAAATGATTGTGTATCATCCAGCTAGTGAGAGAGAAAACTCATGCAGGAGTGTGCCTGCTTGTCAGTGGGTTATGCACCTTGCCAGACGTCAAATCTACATAGAGCAGCTGGAGGGGACAAGAGCAGGTTTGCAAAATATAGATAGAAGAGCATATATGCTGGCACATTCTCCATGATTGTGTCAGCTTATGTTTTGGTGCACTGCACTTTCCTCCACTAAGTTTTAGCCATTTTTGTTAAGCTCAAGTGTAGTTGCTTCTCGGCCTTTTGGCTGTGATCTTGTATCGTGGTTGAAGGGTCTGCTGGAGGGAGGGATTGTTTTCTTCATTGGCGAAAAACCAAAGATATTCCAGGATGGAAGGCTTGGGAACACTATCCGTTTTTCAGTTGTGGAAGAGCACAGAGGTCGGATTAGACTACATTCTATAGTAAAGGATACCTTTCTATTTATTGCCCCTCCCCTTATATGTGTCTGTGTTACAATAAAGCTTCGGTCTTGTGATTCCCTCACCCTCTTACACTCCACACACATAGCCTTATTAACTGTTGTATTATTGTATAGTTTAAATGTATAGTGCAGTTCATGATTTATAGTGTAGGCTGGCCTGTGCTGTAGTTCTTGAACTGTACTATACCGACAGCATTTGTATTGTGTTTTATCTGTGCTGCAACACAGTACTTATGTGTGTAATGTTTATGTATGTTTTTTTGCTTCTTTATGTCAATAAAGACTGCTTTTTCAATACAATATCTGAAAACAATCAATGTTTATCTTTGATGGCAATAGAAGTGGTATGATATTTGCTGCTTTTGAAAGGCAATATCTGATATGTCCCCTATCTGGGAACCATATATTAAATGGCTTTTCAGAAAAGGGAGATGGTAGAAGAGCTTTCAGTACTTGTAGGACCGATGCACATTTCCTATTCTAGCCTCCAAAAACAGATTCAGTTGCATTTTCCAGCGTGTTTTGGATGCGCCTTTGCAAATGTCTTACATCGACAAACTTATTCAGTACTATTTTGCAAATAGGGTTACATTGTTGCAACATTGTGTTCCCTAATTGCTTGATTTTTTAAATGCAACAATTGATAAAGACACCTGATAACTGCTCTGTGGAGTCTTATTTTGTGTCTACTTTTTATCTACATTGAATTCTCTACCTCTAATCAAGGCATTTTTAAGTGCTGGGGGCTGCCAGGACGTGAGGCCTACCTAGACTTTAGATCTGAATTTGAATGTACTTGTGAACTAACTTAATTTCCTACTTCTAAATTCATTCCTAAATTCACTACTTACATGAATCCTGTAGTTGGGCATTTTGGGACTTCGATTGTGGGCATTGTTTTGTGTCCAGACCAGCAGCAGGTGGTGTGCATTTGCTGGAAAGGCATCGAAGACCTCCGATATGCTGCATCTCCTGATGTGTGTCTCCCTCAAGTGTCTGTCAGCAAATGCCTGCTAGACACCCCATTCCAAGCTGATTGTGACATCACGGTACATGCATCATAGAACAGGCATGCTAGAACATGGGTCTTCAACCTGCGACCCTCCAGCTGCTGTGGAACTACACATCCCAGCATGCCCTGCCTCAGTTTTAGCATACCTTAATAGCAAAACTGTGGCAGGGCATGCTGGGATGTGTAGTTTCACAGCAGCTGGAGGGCCACAGGATGAAGACCCATGTGCTAGAGCCAAGCCGCAGGTACATTGAATGCTAGCAAGCTGAATATTTAAATCCTTTTTGTTCCGCAGCATTCCAATGTGGAAGATTCCATGGAACCAGAGATCCTTCCATTGAGAAGGACATGCTGCCTGGATGACTACACTGTGCAAATTAAATCACGGAGCCAGTTGGTTTGTGGGTGGCTCTGGTGACTGGGTGGTTGGGTGGGTGGTGTGTCGGAGGTGGAGCACATGCAAATGATTGTGTATCATCCAGCTAGTGAGAGAGAAAACTCATGCAGGAGTGTGCCTGCTTGTCAGTGGGTTATGCACCTTGCCAGACGTCAAATCTACATAGAGCAGCTGGAGGGGACAAGAGCAGGTTTGCAAAATATAGATAGAAGAGCATATATGCTGGCACATTCTCCATGATTGTGTCAGCTTATGTTTTGGTGCACTGCACTTTCCTCCACTAAGTTTTAGCCATTTTTGTTAAGCTCAAGTGTAGTTGCTTCTCGGCCTTTTGGCTGTGATCTTGTATCGTGGTTGAAGGGTCTGCTGGAGGGAGGGATTGTTTTCTTCATTGGCGAAAAACCAAAGATATTCCAGGATGGAAGGCTTGGGAACACTATCCGTTTTTCAGTTGTGGAAGAGCACAGAGGTCGGATTAGACTACATTCTATAGTAAAGGATACCTTTCTATTTATTGCCCCTCCCCTTATATGTGTCTGTGTTACAATAAAGCTTCGGTCTTGTGATTCCCTCACCCTCTTACACTCCACACACATAGCCTTATTAACTGTTGTATTATTGTATAGTTTAAATGTATAGTGCAGTTCATGATTTATAGTGTAGGCTGGCCTGTGCTGTAGTTCTTGAACTGTACTATACCGACAGCATTTGTATTGTGTTTTATCTGTGCTGCAACACAGTACTTATGTGTGTAATGTTTATGTATGTTTTTTTGCTTCTTTATGTCAATAAAGACTGCTTTTTCAATACAATATCTGAAAACAATCAATGTTTATCTTTGATGGCAATAGAAGTGGTATGATATTTGCTGCTTTTGAAAGGCAATATCTGATATGTCCCCTATCTGGGAACCATATATTAAATGGCTTTTCAGAAAAGGGAGATGGTAGAAGAGCTTTCAGTACTTGTAGGACCGATGCACATTTCCTATTCTAGCCTCCAAAAACAGATTCAGTTGCATTTTCCAGCGTGTTTTGGATGCGCCTTTGCAAATGTCTTACATCGACAAACTTATTCAGTACTATTTTGCAAATAGGGTTACATTGTTGCAACATTGTGTTCCCTAATTGCTTGATTTTTTAAATGCAACAATTGATAAAGACACCTGATAACTGCTCTGTGGAGTCTTATTTTGTGTCTACTTTTTATCTACATTGAATTCTCTACCTCTAATCAAGGCATTTTTAAGTGCTGGGGGCTGCCAGGACGTGAGGCCTACCTAGACTTTAGATCTGAATTTGAATGTACTTGTGAACTAACTTAATTTCCTACTTCTAAATTCATTCCTAAATTCACTACTTACATGAATCCTGTAGTTGGGCATTTTGGGACTTCGATTGTGGGCATTGTTTTGTCTCCAGACCAGCAGCAGGTGGTGTGCATTTGCTGGAAAGGCATCGAAGACCTCCGATATGCTTCATCTCCTGATGTGTGTCTCCCTCAAGTGGCTGTCAGCAAATGCCTGCTAGACACCCCATTCCAAGCTGATTGTGACATCACGGTACATGCATCATAGAACAGGCATGCTAGAACATGGGTCTTCAACCTGCGACCCTCCAGCTGCTGTGGAACTACACATCCCAGCATGCCCTGCCTCAGTTTTAGCATACCTTAATAGCAAAACTGTGGCAGGGCATGCTGGGATGTGTAGTTTCACAGCAGCTGGAGGGCCACAGGATGAAGACCCATGTGCTAAAGCCAAGCCGCAGGTACATTGAATGCTAGCAAGCTGAATATTTAAATCCTTTTTATTCCGCAGCATTCCAATGTGGAAGATTCCATGGAACCAGAGATCCTTCCATTGAGAAGGACATGCTGCCTGGATGACTACACTGTGCAAATTAAATCACGGAGCCAGTTGGCTTGTGGGTGGCTCTGGTCACTGGGTGGTTGGGTGGGTGGTGTGTCGGAGGTGGAGCACATGCAAATGATTGTGTATCATCCAGCTAGTGAGAGAGAAAACTCATGCAGGAGTGTGCCTGCTTGTCAGTGGGTTATGCACCTTTCCAGACGTCAAATCTACATGGAGCAGCTGGAGAGGACAAGAGCAGGTTTGCAAAATATAGACAGAAGAGCTCTCCAGCCTAGTTTGCTGTCTGTTTCCACTTCTCTTTTCTTGAGCCGCTCCCTTCTATGCCCTTGCGCACTATCCTGACTTCTCCCATCTGCTTACTTTGTGCCTTCCAACGCACAATGCGAATTACAGGTAGTGCTGCAGGGCCCACACCCTTTTACTTGCCATACAGAGCAGCTCTGGAGCTGTTACAGTGCCCAGCTTCTGCAAGAAATCAGCTTGAATGCTTCAGGGGCTGGGGCATAGCCAACATGAGCCCCACACCGAAGGAGGGTGGAGGTGTTTAATGCAAACTATAGGTCATCCAAGCGCCGCAAAAGGCCGCCATGCCCTGCACGCCCCTTTTCTCTTTTCATATGCAGACGAGGGTTGAAGCCAACTTTGACCCACTGCTTGGATGACATCACCATATGCAAATCCATCTGCTGCAGGCCTTCCCGCAGGAATGCTTGCACTAGTTGTTGCATTTGGTTTGTTGTTTGGGGGTGCTTCAGTGTTAGGCAGCCTTCTGCCCTCCCATGTTCATCTGAAAATATGTGTTCTCCCTGCAGTTGTTGTCCCCAGATGAGAGTTCCCTTGTGCTGCCTAATGATTTTGAATTGAAGTGGTTCATGTAGGTGCTATTTTAATCTGATTTTATATATGCATTTTAGTATATTTTTTTTTTTGCTTTACCATATTTATCTTTTTATTCTAGAACCACTATTTGTCTGATCAGTTATTTAATATTGGAACCAGTAGATATAAGGTGGATTTTATATGTTAATTAAACACTTTTAATTGACTGTAAAGAAGTCTACGCCAGCTTATCTCTGATTACGGACATTGGAATAGAAGTATACTGAAGAGAGATGAGCGTCGTGCGGCAAGTTGTCATGACAACGGACTCCAAGACGACGTAACCGGAAGTGACGTATCGCTAGACCTAGCGACTACGAGAAAAAGATCTAGGACTCCGGAGGCGGAAGTGACGGAGTGGGAGTTCAGGTTGCTATGGTAACCCGGCGGTTTCCGAACATGACGCCAGGTGGAATCAATTTGGAATCTGGCTGTGATTTGCTATTTAAATCTGGATGTGTGGTGCAGTGAGTATTCAGCCTCGAAAAAGACTCCAGGAATAGGAGTTGAAACGCGTCGGCGTATTCCATCTGTGACTGGCATTTACGGTGGTCTGCACTTCTAAGAACCAGAGGACTTTCCAGCTCCAGCCCGGGCGGTTTTGGGATTTAAAAGAACTTGTTTGAGAACTTTTTTGGGTTCTCAAACCCTCTGGTAATTGCTCTGCATATCTCTTTGTGGCTGTCACATTTTGGAGAATCATTCTGCACATTTTTACCCTACCTGTTTATTGTGTTATGTCCATGTTCCCCGATATGTGTCATTAAAAAACTTTATTGCACATGTGGTTCCCCTCTCCCCTCTGTTTTACATGCTACTACATTGAGAGGAGGAGGAGTGAGGAGTAAGAACCTGGACTTTCACGGTGACCTTAAGGGTTGTATGTTTTGTTTTTTTATTGCATGCAAGCACTTTATGCATTCATTTATGCACTGTTACTAGGTGCCTGTTGGTACCCGCAGCCTAATTTGTTTATTGTTCATTCATTTCTGGTGCTCTGGAGAGGCACTTATCCTGGTTGCGGGGGCTATTGTGCAGCCTTGTTTTAGACTGCGCGACACGTGGATAAAACTAGACAGATTCTTTGTTATACATTCCCTGCATACCCCTTTTCTCTTTTCATATGCAGATGAGGGTTCCAGCCAACTTTGGCCCACTGCTTGGATGACATCACTGTATGCAAATACATCTTCTGCAGACCTTCCCCCAGGAATGCTTGTACTAGTTGTTGCATTTGGTTTGTTGTTTGGGGGTGCTTCAGTATTAGGCAGCCTTCTGCCCTCCCATGTTCATCTGAAAATATGTGTTCTCCCTGCAGTTGTTGTCCCCAGATGAGAGTTCCCTTGTGCTGCCTCAGTTGAATCTCCTTTACTTGACAGAGATGTGCCTGAGCAGCGGCCCTCCCCAGCCCTATCCCAAATCATACTTATTTTGCATAGGAGATATCATGGTAATGAAGACTGTTATCCCAGGGTGAGGTTCATTCATTGCATTCTGGGTATGCTGACCCCTGTGATTTCCCCAAATGTGGGAAACTTGACTGCATTATTTGTGGTAGTGGGGGACTGTGTTTGTGCTTTCCTCTGGTCAGCTCTGGTAAAAGTCAGATTTCTTTGTCTCAGATCTTCCTCTAGCCTTGTTCTTCTTTCGAGAGTTCCCTTGTGCTGACTCAGTTGGATCTCCTTCACTTGACAGGGAAGTGCCCGAGCAGCGACCCTACCCAGCTCTAGCCCAACTCCTACTTACCTGCCAGGTGAGATACTATGATCATGAAGGTGTTCTCCCAGGGCAAGGCTCACCCATTGCACTCTGGGTGTGCTGCTCTTGCGATTTCCCCAAATGTGGGAAACTTGACTGCATAATTTGTGTTTCCCCTGGTCGGCTCTCGTATAATTCAGATCTCTTTGTCTCAGGTCTCTCTCCAGCCTAGTTTGCTGTCTGTTTCCACTTCTCTTTTCTTGAGCCGCTCCCTTCTATGCCCTTGCGCACTATTATGACCTCTCCTGTCTGCTTACTTTGTGCCTTCCAACGTCAATGCAAACTACAGGTAGTGCTGCAGGGCCCACACCCTTTTACATGCTTTACAGAGCAGCTCTGGAGCTGTTAAAGTGCCCAGCTGCTGCAAGAAATCAGCTTGAATGCTTCAGGGGCTGGGGCATAGCCAACATGAGCCCCACACCGAAGGAGGGTGGAGGTGTTTAATGTGAATTAGGGGTCATCCAAGCGCCGCAAAAGGCCGCCATGCCCTGCACATCCCTTTTTTCTTTTCATATGCAGACGAGGGTTGAAGCCAACTTTGACCCACTGCTTGGATGACATCACCATATGCAAATCCATCTGCTGCAGGCCTTCCCCCAGGAATGCTTGCACTAGTTGTTGCATTTGGTTTGTTGTTTGGGGGTGCTTCAGTATTAGGCAGCCTTCTGCCCTCCCATGTTCATCTGAAAATATGTGTTCTCCCTGCAGTTGTTGTCCCCAGATGAGAGTTCCCTTGTGCTGCCTCAGTTGAATCTCCTTTACTTGACAGAGATGTGCCTGAGCAGCGGCCCTCCCCAGCTCTATCCCAAATCATACTTATTTTGCATAGGAGATACCATGGTCATGAAGATTGTTCTCCCAGGTTGAGGTTCATTCATTGCATTCTGGGTATGCTGACCCCTGTGATTTCCCCAAATGTGGGAAACTTGACTGCATTATTTGTGGTAGTGGGGGACTGTGTTTGTGCTTTCCTCTGGTCAGCTCTGGTAAAAGTCAGATTTCTTTGTCTCAGATCTTCCTCTAGCCTTGTTCTTCTTTTGAGAGTTCCCTTGTGCTGCCTCAGTTGGATCTCCTTCACTTGACAGGGGGGTGCCCGAGCAGCGACCCTCCCCAGCTCTAGCCCATCTCCTACTTACCTGCCAGGTGAGATACTATGATCATGTAGGTGCTTCTCCCAGGGCAAGGCTCACCCATCGCACTCTGGGTGTGCTGCCCCTGTGATTTCTCCAAATGTGGGAAACTTGACTGCATAATTTGTGTTTCCCCTGGTCGGCTCTCGTATAATTCAGATGTCTTTGTCTCAGGTCTCTCTCCAGCCTAGTTTGCTGTCTGTTTCCACTTCTCTTTTCTTGAGCCGCTCCCTTCTATGCCCTTGCGCACTATCCTGACTTCTCCCGTCTGCTTACTTTGTGCCTTCCAACGCACAATGCGAACTACAGGTAGTGCTGCAGGGCCCACACCCTTTTACTTGCCTTACAGAGCAGCTCTGGAGCTGTTACAGTGCCCAGCTGCTGCAAGAAATCAGCTTGAATGCTTCAGGGGCTGGGGCATAGCCAACATGAGCCCTACACCGAAGGAGGGTGGAGGTGTTTAATGCGAACTAGGGGTCATCCAAGCGCCGCAAAAGGCCGCCATGCCCTGCACGCCCCTCTTCTCTATTCATATGCAGATGAGGGTTGAAGCCAACTTTGACCCACTGCTTGGATGACATCACCATATGCAAATCCATCTGCTGCAGGCCTTCCCCCAGGAATGCTTGCACTAGTTGTTGCATTTGGTTTGTTGTTTGGGGGTGCTTCAGTATTAGGCAGCCTTCTGCCCTCCCATGTTCAACTGAAAATGTGTTCTCCCTGCAGTTGTTGTCCCCAGATGAGAGTTCCCTTGTGCTGCCTCAGTTGAATTTCCTTTACTTGACAGAGATGTGCCTGAGCAGCGGCCCTCCCCAGCTCTATCCCAAATCATACTTATTTTGCATAGGAGATACCATGGTCATGAAGATTGTTTTCCCAGGGTGAGGTTCATTCATTGCATTCTGGGTATGCTGACCCCTGTGATTTCCCCAAATGTGGGAAACTGGACTGCATTATTTGTGGTAGTGAGGGACTGTGTTTGTGCTTTCCTCTGGTCAGCTCTGGTAAAAGTCAGATTTCTTTGTCTCAGATCTTCCTCTAGCCTTGTTCTTCTTTCGAGTTGCTCCCTCGGTGTGGGGCTCATGATGGCTATGCCCCAGCCCCTGAAGCATTCAAGCTGATTTCTTGCAGCAGCTGGGCACTGTAACAGCTCCAAAGCTGCTCTGTAAGGCAAGTAAAAGGGTGTGGGCCCTGCAGCACTACCTGTAGTTTGCATTGTGCGTTGGAAGGCACAAAGTAAGCAGACAGGAGAAGTCAGGATAGTGCGCAAGGGCATAGAAGGGAGCAACTCAAGAAAAGAGAAGTGGAAACAGACTGCAAATTAGGCTGGAGAGAGACCTGAGACAAAGAGATCTGAATTATACGAGAGCCGACCAGGTGAAACACAAATTATGCAGTCAAGTGTCCAACATTTGGGGAAACCGCAGGAGTAGCACACCCAGAGTGCAATGGGTGAGCCTTGCCCTGGGAGAAGCACCTTCATGATCATAGTATCTCACCTGGCAGGTAAGTAGGAGTTGGGCTAGAGCTGGGGAGGGTCGCTGCTCGGGCACCCCCCTGTCAAGTGAAGGAGATCCAACTGAGGCAGCACAAGAGAACTCTCGAAAGAAGAACAAGGCTAGAGGAAGATCTGAGACAAAGAAATCTGACTTTTACCAGAGCTGACCAGAGGAAAGCACAAACACAGTCCCTCACTACCACAAATAATGCAGTCCAGTTTCCCACATTTGGGGAAATCACAGGGGTCAGCATACCCAGAATGCAATGAATGAACCTCACCCTGGGAAAACAATCTTCATGACCATGGTATCTCCTATGCAAAATAAGTATAATTTGGGATAGAGCTGGGGAGGGCCGCTGCTCAGGCACATCTCTGTCAAGTAAAGGAGATTCAACTGAGGCAGCACAAGGGAACTCTCATCTGGGGACAACAACTGCAGGGAGAACACATATTTTCAGATGAACATGGGAGGGCAGAAGGCTGCCTAATACTGAAGCACCCCCAAACAACAAACCAAATGCAACAACTAGTGCAAGCATTCCTGGGGGAAGGCCTGCAGCAGATGGATTTGCATATGGTGATGTCATCCAAGCAGTGGGTCAAAGTTGGCTTCAACCCTCATCTGCATATGAATAGAGAAGAGGGGCGTGCAGGGCATGGCGGCCTTTTGCGGCGCTTGGATGACCCCTAGTTCGCATTAAACACCTCCACCCTCCTTCGGTGTGGGGCTCATGTTGGCTATGCCCCAGCCCCTGAAGCATTCAAGCTGATTTCTTGCAGCAGCTGGGCACTGTAACAGCTCCAGAGCTGCTCTGTAAGGCAAGTAAAAGGGTGTGGGCCCTGCAGCACTACCTGTAGTTCGCATTGTGCGTTGGAAGGCACAAAGTAAGCAGACGGGAGAAGTCAGGATAGTGCGCAAGGGCATAGAAGGGAGCGGCTCAAGAAAAGAGAAGTGGAAACAGACAGCAAACTAGGCTGGAGAGAGACCTGAGACAAAGACATCTGAATTATACGAGAGCCGACCAGGGGAAACACAAATTATGCAGTCAAGTTTCCCACATTTTGGGAAATCACAGGGGCAGCACACCCAGAGTGCGATGGGTGAGCCTTGCCCTGGGAGAAGCACCTACATGATCATAGTATCTCACCTGGCAGGTAAGTAGGAGTTGGGCTAGAGCTGGGGAGGGTCGCTGCTCGGGCACCCCCCTGTCAAATGAAGGAGATCCAACTGAGGCAGCACAAGGGAACTCTCGAAAGAAGAACAAGGCTAGAGGAAGATCTGAGACAAAGAAATCTGACTTTTACCAGAGCTGACCAGAGGAAAGCACAAACACAGTCCCCCACTACCACAAATAATGCAGTCAAGTTTCCCACATTTGGGGAAATCACAGGGGTCAGCATACCCAGAATGCAATGAATGAACCTCAATCTGGGAGAACAATCTTCATGACCGTGGTATCTCCTATGCAAAATAAGTATGATTTGGGATAGAGCTGGGGAGGGCCGCTGCTCAGGCACATCTCTGTCAAGTAAAGGAGATTCAACTGAGGCAGCACAAGGGAACTCTCATCTGCGGACAACAACTGCAGGGAGAACACATATTTTCAGATGAACATGGGAGGGCAGAAGGCTGCCTAATACTGAAGCACCCCCAAACAACAAACCAAATGCAACAACTAGTGCAAGCATTCCTGGGGGAAGGCCTGCAGCAGATGGATTTGCATATGGTGATGTCATCCAAGCAGTGGGTCAAAGTTGGCTTCAACCCTCGTCTGCATATGAAAAGAAAAAAGGGATGTGCAGGGCATGGCGGCCTTTTGCGGCGCTTGGATGACCCCTAATTCACATTAAACACCTCCACCCTCCTTCGGTGTGGTGCTCATGTTGGCTATGCCCCAGCCCCTGAAGCATTCAAGCTGATTTCTTGCAGCAGCTGGGCACTGTAACAGCTCCAGAGCTGCTCTGTAAAGCATGTAAAAGGGTGTGGGCCCTGCAGCACTACCTGTAGTTTGCATTGACGTTGGAAGGCACAAAGTAAGCAGACAGGAGAGGTCATAATAGTGCGCAAGGGCATAGAAGGGAGCGGCTCAAGAAAAGAGAAGTGGAAACAGACAGCAAACTAGGCTGGAGAGAGACCTGAGACAAAGAGATCTGAATTATACGAGAGCCGACCAGGGGAAACACAAATTATGCAGTCAAGTTTCCCACATTTGGGGAAATCGCAAGAGCAGCACACCCAGAGTGCAATGGGTGAGCCTTGCCCTGGGAGAAGCACCTTCATGATCATAGTATCTCACCTGGCAGGTAAGTAGGAGTTGGGCTAGAGCTGGGTAGGGTCGCTGCTCGGGCACTTCCCTGTCAAGTGAAGGAGATCCAACTGAGTCAGCACAAGGGAACTCTCGAAAGAAGAACAAGGCTAGAGGAAGATCTGAGACAAATAAATCTGACTTTTACCAGAGCTGACCAGAGGAAAGCACAAACACAGTCCCCCACTACCACAAATAATGAAGTCGAGTTTCCCACATTTGGGGAAATCACAGGGGTCAGCATACCCAGAATGCAATGAATGAACCTCACCCTGGGATAACAGTCTTCATTACCATGATATCTCCTATGCAAAATAAGTATGATTTGGGATAGGGCTGGGGAGGGCCGCTGCTCAGGCACATCTCTGTCAAGTAAAGGAGATTCAACTGAGGCAGCACAAGGGAACTCTCATCTGGGGACAACAACTGCAGGGAGAACACATATTTTCAGATGAACATGGGAGGGCAGAAGGCTGCCTAATACTGAAGCACCCCCAAACAACAAACCAAATGCAACAACTAGTACAAGCATTCCTGGGGGAAGGTCTGCAGAAGACGGATTTGCATACAGTGATGTCATCCAAGCAGTGGGCCAAAGTTGGCTGGAACCCTCATCTGCATATGAAAAGAGAAAAGGGGTATGCAGGGAATGGCGGCTTTTTGCGGCGCTTAGATGACCCTTAGTTCGCATTAAACACCCCCACCCTCCTTCGGTGTGGGGCTCATGTTGGCAATGCCCCAGCCCCTGAAGCATTCAAGCTGATTTCTTGCAGCAGCTTGGCACTGTAACAGCTCCAGAGCTGCTCTGTAATGCAAGTAAAAGTTTGTGGGCCCTGCAGCACTACCTGTAGTTTGCATTGTGCATTGGAAGGCACAAAGTAAGCAGACAGGAGGAGAAGTCAGGATAGTGCACAAGGGTATAGAAGGGAGGGGCTCAAAAAAAAAAGAAGTGGAAACAGACTGCAAACTAGGCTGGAGAGAGACCTGAGACAAAGAGATCTGAATTATATGAAAGCCAACCAGTGGAAACACAAATTATGCAGTCAAGTTTCCCACATTTGGGGAAATCACAGGGGCAGCACACCCAGAGTGCAATGGGTGAGCCTTGCCCTGGGAGAAGCACCTTCATGATCATAGTATCTCACCTGGCAGGTAAGTAGGAGTTGGGCTAGAGCTGGGGAGGGTCGCTGCTCGGGCACCCCCCTGTCAAGTGAAGGAGATCCAACTGAGGCAGCACAAGGGAACTCTCGAAAGAAGAACAAGGCTAGAGGAAGATCTGAGACAAAGAAATCTGACTTTTACCAGAGCTGACCAGAGGAAAGCACAAACACAGTCCCCCACTACCACAAATAATGCAGTCAAGTTTCCCACATTTGGGGAAATCACAGGGGTCAGCATACCCAGAATGCAATGAATGAACCTCAATCTGGGAGAACAATCTTCATGACCATGGTATCTCCTATGCAAAATAAGTATGATTTGGGATAGAGCTGGGGAGGGCCGCTGCTCAGGCACATCTCTGTCAAGTAAAGGAGATTCAACTGAGGCAGCACAAGGGAACTCTCATCTGCGGACAACAACTGCAGGGAGAACACATATTTTCAGATGAACATGGGAGGGCAGAAGGCTGCCTAATACTGAAGCACCCCCAAACAACAAACCAAATGCAACAACTAGTGCAAGCATTCCTGGGGGAAGGCCTGCAGCAGATGGATTTGCATATGGTGATGTCATCCAAGCAGTGGGTCAAAGTTGGCTTCAACCCTCGTCTGCATATGAAAAGAAAAAAGGGATGTGCAGGGCATGGCGGCCTTTTGCGGCGGTTGGATGACCCCTAATTCACATTAAACACCTCCACCCTCCTTCGGTGTGGTGCTCATGTTGGCTATGCCCCAGCCCCTGAAGCATTCAAGCTGATTTCTTGCAGCAGCTGGGCACTGTAACAGCTCCAGAGCTGCTCTGTAAAGCATGTAAAAGGGTGTGGGCCCTGCAGCACTACCTGTAGTTTGCATTGACGTTGGAAGGCACAAAGTAAGCAGACAGGAGAGGTCATAATAGTGCGCAAGGGCATAGAAGGGAGCGGCTCAAGAAAAGAGAAGTGGAAACAGACAGCAAACTAGGCTGGAGAGAGACCTGAGACAAAGAGATCTGAATTATACGAGAGCCGACCAGGGGAAACACAAATTATGCAGTCAAGTTTCCCACATTTGGGGAAATCGCAAGAGCAGCACACCCAGAGTGCAATGGGTGAGCCTTGCCCTGGGAGAAGCACCTTCATGATCATAGTATCTCACCTGGCAGGTAAGTAGGAGTTGGGCTAGAGCTGGGTAGGGTCGCTGCTCGGGCACTTCCCTGTCAAGTGAAGGAGATCCAACTGAGTCAGCACAAGGGAACTCTCGAAAGAAGAACAAGGCTAGAGGAAGATCTGAGACAAATAAATCTGACTTTTACCAGAGCTGACCAGAGGAAAGCACAAACACAGTCCCCCACTACCACAAATAATGAAGTCGAGTTTCCCACATTTGGGGAAATCACAGGGGTCAGCATACCCAGAATGCAATGAATGAACCTCACCCTGGGATAACAGTCTTCATTACCATGATATCTCCTATGCAAAATAAGTATGATTTGGGATAGGGCTGGGGAGGGCCGCTGCTCAGGCACATCTCTGTCAAGTAAAGGAGATTCAACTGAGGCAGCACAAGGGAACTCTCATCTGGGGACAACAACTGCAGGGAGAACACATATTTTCAGATGAACATGGGAGGGCAGAAGGCTGCCTAATACTGAAGCACCCCCAAACAACAAACCAAATGCAACAACTAGTACAAGCATTCCTGGGGGAAGGTCTGCAGAAGACGGATTTGCATACAGTGATGTCATCCAAGCAGTGGGCCAAAGTTGGCTGGAACCCTCATCTGCATATGAAAAGAGAAAAGGGGTATGCAGGGAATGGCGGCTTTTTGCGGCGCTTAGATGACCCTTAGTTCGCATTAAACACCCCCACCCTCCTTCGGTGTGGGGCTCATGTTGGCAATGCCCCAGCCCCTGAAGCATTCAAGCTGATTTCTTGCAGCAGCTTGGCACTGTAACAGCTCCAGAGCTGCTCTGTATGGCAAGTAAAAGGGTGTGGGCCCTGCAGCACTACCTGTAGTTCGCATTGTGCGTTGGAAGGCACAAAGTAAGCAGATGGGAGAAGTCAGGATAGTGCGCAAGGGCATAGAAGGGAGCGGCTCAAGAAAAGAGAAGTGGAAACAGACATCAAACTAGGCTGGAGAGCTCTTCTGTCTATATTTTGCAAACCTGCTCTTGTCCTCTCCAGCTGCTCCATGTAGATTTGACGTCTGGAAAGGTGCATAACCCACTGACAAGCAGGCACACTCCTGCATGAGTTTTCTCTCTCACTAGCTGGATGATACACAATCATTTGCATGTGCTCCACCTCCGACACACCACCCACCCAACCACCCAGTGACCAGAGCCACCCACAAGCCAACTGGCTCCGTGATTTAATTTGCACAGTGTAGTCATCCAGGCAGCATGTCCTTCTCAATGGAAGGATCTCTGGTTCCATGGAATCTTCCACATTGGAATGCTGCGGAATAAAAGGATTTAAATATTCAGCTTGCTAGCATTCAATGTACCTGCGGCTTGGCTTTAGCACATGGGTCTTCATCCTGTGGCCCTCCAGCTGCTGTGAAACTACACATCCCAGCATGCCCTGCCACAGTTTTGCTATTAAGGTATGCTAAAACTGAGGCAGGGCATGCTGGGATGTGTAGTTCCACAGCAGCTGGAGGGTCGCAGGTTGAAGACCCATGTTCTAGCATGCCTGTTCTATGATGCATGTACCGTGATGTCACAATCAGCTTGGAATGGGGTGTCTAGCAGGCATTTGCTGACAGACACTTGAGGGAGACACACATCAGGAGATGCAGCATATCGGAGGTCTTCGATGCCTTTCCAGCAAATGCACACCACCTGCTGCTGGTCTGGACACAAAACAATGCCCACAATCGAAGTCCCAAAATGCCCAACTACAGGATTCATGTAAGTAGTGAATTTAGGAATTAATTTAGAAGTAGGAAATTAAGTTAGTTCACAAGTACATTCAAATTCAGATCTAAAGTCTAGGTAGGCCTCACGTCCTGGCAGCCCCCAGCACTTAAAAATGCCTTGATTAGAGGTAGAGAATTAAATGTAGATAAAAAGTAGACACAAAATAAGACTCCACAGAGCAGTTATCAGGTGTCTTTATCAATTGTTGCATTTAAAAAATCAAGCAATTAGGGAACACAATGTTGCAACAATGTAACCCTATTTGCAAAATAGTACTGAATAAGTTTGTCGATGTAAGACATTTGCAAAGGCGCATCCAAAACACGCTGGAAAATGCAACTGAATCTGTTTTTGGAGGCTAGAATAGGAAATGTGCATCGGTCCTACAAGTACTGAAAGCTCTTCTACCATCTCCCTTTTCTGAAAAGCCATTTAATATATGGTTCCCAGATAGGGGACATATCAGATATTGCCTTTCAAAAGCAGCAAATATCATACCACTTCTATTGCCATCAAAGATAAACATTGATTGTTTTCAGATATTGGATTGAAAAAGCAGTCTTTATTGACATAAAGAAGCAAAAAAACATACATAAACATTACACACATAAGTACTGTGTTGCAGCACAGATAAAACACAATACAAATGCTGTCGGTATAGTACAGTTCAAGAACTACAGCACAGGCCAGCCTACACTATAAATCATGAACTGCACTATACATTTAAACAATACAATAATACAACAGTTAATAAGGCTATGTGTGTGGAGTGTAAGAGGGTGAGGGAATCACAAGACCGAAGCTTTATTGTAACACAGACACACATAAGGGGAGGGGCAATAAATAGAAAGGTATCCTTTACTATAGAATGTAGTCCAATCCGACCTCTGTGCTCTTCCACAACTGAAAAACGGATAGTGTTCCCAAGCCTTCCATCCTGGAATATCTTTGGTCTTTCGCCAATGAAGAAAACAATCCCTCCCTCCAGCAGACCCTTCAACCACGATACAAGATCACAGCCAAAATGCCGAGAAGCGACTACACTTGAGCTTAACAAAAATGGCTAAAACTTAGTGGAGGAAAGTGCAGTGGACCAAAACATAAGCTGACACAATCATGGAGAATGTGCCAGCATATATGCTCTTCTATCTATATTTTGCAAACCTGCTCTTGTCCCCTCCAGCTGCTCTATGTAGATTTGATGTCTGGCAAGGTGCATAACCCACTGACAAGCAGGCACACTCCTGCATGAGTTTTCTCTCTCACTAGCTGGATGATACACAATCATTTGCATGTGCTCCACCTCCGACACACCACCCACCCAACCACCCAGTCACCAGAGCCACCCACAAACCAACCGGCTCCGTGATTTAATTTGCACAGTGTAGTCATTCAGGCAGCATGTCCTTCTCAATGGAAGGATCTCTGGTTCCATGGAATCTTCCACATTGGAATGCTGCGGAACAAAAAGGATTTAAATATTCAGCTTGCTAGCATTCAATGTACCTGCGGCTTGGCTCTAGCACATGGGTCTTCATCCTGTGGCCCTCCAGCTGCTGTGAAACTACACATCCCAGCATGCCCTGCCACAGTTTTGCTATTAAGGTATGCTAAAACTGAGGCAGGGCATGCTGGGATGTGTAGTTCCACAGCAGCTGGAGGGTCGCAGGTTGAAGACCCATGTTCTAGCATGCCTGTTCTATGATGCATGTACCGTGATGTCACAATCAGCTTGGAATGGGGTGTCTAGCAGGCAATTGCTGACAGACACTTGAGGGAGACACACATCAGGAGATGCAGCATATCGGAGGTCTTCGATGCCTTTCCAGCAAATGCACACCACCTGCTGCTGGTCTGGACACAAAACAATGCCCAATGCCCACAATCGAAGTCCCAAAATGCCCAACTACAGGATTCATGTAAGTAGTGGATTTAGGAATGAATTTAGAAGTAGGAAATTAAGTTAGTTCACAAGTACATTCAAATTCAGATCTAAAGTCTAGGTAGGCCTCACGTCCTGGCAGCCCCCAGCATTTAAAAATGCCTTGATTAGAGGTAGAGAATTAAATGTAGATAAGAAGTAGACACAAAATAAGACTCCACAGAGCAGTTATCAGGTGTCTTTATCAATTGTTGCATTTAAAAAATCAAGCAATTAGGGAACACAATGTTGCAACAATGTAACCCTATTTGCAAAATAGTACTAAATAAGTTTGTCGATGTAAGACATTTGCAAAGGCGCATCCAAAACACGCTGGAAAATGCAACTGAATCTGTTTTTGGAGGCTAGAATAGGAAATGAGCATCGGTCCTACAAGTACTGAAAGCTCTTCTCCCATCTCCCTTTTCTGAAAAGCCATTTAATATATGGTTCCCAGATAGGGGACATATCAGATATTGCCTTTAAAAAGCAGCAAATATCATACCACTTCTATTGCCATCAAAGATAAACATTGATTGTTTTCAGATATTGGATTGAAAAAGCAGTCTTTATTGACATAAAGAAGCAAAAAAACATACATAAACATTACACACATAAGTACCGTGTTGCAGCACAGCCAAAACACAATACAAATGCTGTCGGTATAGTACAGTTCAAGAACTACAGCACAGGCCAGCCTACACTATAAATCATGAACTGCACTATACATTTAAATACAATAATACAACAGTTAATAAGGCTATGGGTGTGGAGTGTAAGAGGGTGAAGGAATCACAAGCCCGAAGCTTTATTGAAAGACAGACACATATAAATGGAGGATTAATAAATACAAAGATATCCTTTACTATAGAATGTAGTCCAATCCGGTCTTTCAACTCTTCCACAACTGAAAAACGGATAGTGTTCCCAAGCCTTCCATCCTGGAATATCTTCAGTCTCTCGCCAATGAAGAAAACAATCCCTCCAGCAGACTCTTCAACCACGATACAAGATCACAGCCAAAAGGGCGAGAAGCAACTACACTTGCGTTTAACCAAAATGGCTAAAACTTAGTGAAGGAAAGTGCAGTGCACCAAAACATAAGCTGACACAATCATGGAGAATGCGCCAGCATATATGCTCTTCTATCTATATTTTGCAAACCTGCTCTTGTCCCCTCCAGCTGCTCCATGTAGATTTGACGCCTGGCAAGGTGCATAACCCACTGACAAGCAGGCACACTCCTGCATGAGTTTTCACTCTCACTAGCTGGATGATACACATTCATTTGCATGTGCTCCACCTCCGACACACCGCCCACCCAACCACCCAGTCACCAGAGCCACCCACAAGCCAACTGGCTCCGTGATTTAATTTGCACAGTGCAGTCATCAAGGCAGCATGTCCTTCTCAATGGAATAATCTCTGGTTCCATGGAATCTTCCGCATTGGAATGCTGCGGAACAAAAATGATTTAAACATTCAGCTTGCTAGCATTCAATGTACCTGCGGCTTGGCTCTAGCACATGGGTCTTCATCCTGTGGCTCTCCAGCTGCTGTGAAACTACACATCCCAGCATGCCCTGCCACAGTTTTGCTATTAAGGTATGCTAAAACTGAGGCAGGGCATGCTGGGATGTGTAGTTTCACAGCAGCTGGAGGGTCGCAGGTTGAAGACCCATGTTCTAGCATGCCTGTTCTATGATGCATGTACCGTGATGTCACAATCAGCTTGGAATGGGGTGTCTAGCAGGCATTTGCTGACAGACACTTGAGGGAGACACACATCAGGAGATGCAGCATATCGGAGGTCTTCGATGCCTTTCCAGCAAATGCACACCACCTGCTGCTGGTCTGGACACAAAACAATGCCCACAATCGAAGTCCCAAAATGCCCAACTACAGGATTCATGTAAGTAGTGGATTTAGGAATGAATTTAGAAGTAGGAAATTAAGTTAGTTCACAAGTACATTCAAATTCAGATCTAAAGTCTAGGTAGGCCTCACGTCCTGGCAGCCCCCAGCATTTAAAAATGCCTTGATTAGAGGTAGAGAATTAAATGTAGATAAGAAGTAGACACAAAATAAGACTCCACAGAGCAGTTATCAGGTGTCTTTATCAATTGTTGCATTTAAAAAATCAAGCAATTAGGGAACACAATGTTGCAACAATGTAACCCTATTTGCAAAATAGTACTAAATAAGTTTGTCGATGTAAGACATTTGCAAAGGCGCATCCAAAACACGCTGGAAAATGCAACTGAATCTGTTTTTGGAGGCTAGAATAGGAAATGAGCATCGGTCCTACAAGTACTGAAAGCTCTTCTCCCATCTCCCTTTTCTGAAAAGCCATTTAATATATGGTTCCCAGATAGGGGACATATCAGATATTGCCTTTAAAAAGCAGCAAATATCATACCACTTCTATTGCCATCAAAGATAAACATTGATTGTTTTCAGATATTGGATTGAAAAAGCAGTCTTTATTGACATAAAGAAGCAAAAAAACATACATAAACATTACACACATAAGTACCGTGTTGCAGCACAGCCAAAACACAATACAAATGCTGTCGGTATAGTACAGTTCAAGAACTACAGCACAGGCCAGCCTACACTATAAATCATGAACTGCACTATACATTTAAATACAATAATACAACAGTTAATAAGGCTATGGGTGTGGAGTGTAAGAGGGTGAAGGAATCACAAGCCCGAAGCTTTATTGAAAGACAGACACATATAAATGGAGGATTAATAAATACAAAGATATCCTTTACTATAGAATGTAGTCCAATCCGGTCTTTCAACTCTTCCACAACTGAAAAACGGATAGTGTTCCCAAGCCTTCCATCCTGGAATATCTTCAGTCTCTCGCCAATGAAGAAAACAATCCCTCCAGCAGACTCTTCAACCACGATACAAGATCACAGCCAAAAGGGCGAGAAGCAACTACACTTGCGTTTAACCAAAATGGCTAAAACTTAGTGAAGGAAAGTGCAGTGCACCAAAACATAAGCTGACACAATCATGGAGAATGCGCCAGCATATATGCTCTTCTATCTATATTTTGCAAACCTGCTCTTGTCCCCTCCAGCTGCTCCATGTAGATTTGACGCCTGGCAAGGTGCATAACCCACTGACAAGCAGGCACACTCCTGCATGAGTTTTCACTCTCACTAGCTGGATGATACACATTCATTTGCATGTGCTCCACCTCCGACACACCGCCCACCCAACCACCCAGTCACCAGAGCCACCCACAAGCCAACTGGCTCCGTGATTTAATTTGCACAGTGCAGTCATCAAGGCAGCATGTCCTTCTCAATGGAATAATCTCTGGTTCCATGGAATCTTCCGCATTGGAATGCTGCGGAACAAAAATGATTTAAACATTCAGCTTGCTAGCATTCAATGTACCTGCGGCTTGGCTCTAGCACATGGGTCTTCATCCTGTGGCTCTCCAGCTGCTGTGAAACTACACATCCCAGCATGCCCTGCCACAGTTTTGCTATTAAGGTATGCTAAAACTGAGGCAGGGCATGCTGGGATGTGTAGTTTCACAGCAGCTGGAGGGTCGCAGGTTGAAGACCCATGTTCTAGCATGCCTGTTCTATGATGCATGTACCGTGATGTCACAATCAGCTTGGAATGGGGTGTCTAGCAGGCATTTGCTGACAGACACTTGAGGGAGACACACATCAGGAGATGCAGCATATCGGAGGTCTTCGATGCCTTTCCAGCAAATGCACACCACCTGCTGCTGGTCTGGACACAAAACAATGCCCACAATCGAAGTCCCAAAATGCCCAACTACAGGATTCATGTAAGTAGTGGATTTAGGAATGAATTTAGAAGTAGGAAATTAAGTTAGTTCACAAGTACATTCAAATTCAGATCTAAAGTCTAGGTAGGCCTCACGTCCTGGCAGCCCCCAGCATTTAAAAATGCCTTGATTAGAGGTAGAGAATTAAATGTAGATAAGAAGTAGACACAAAATAAGACTCCACAGAGCAGTTATCAGGTGTCTTTATCAATTGTTGCATTTAAAAAATCAAGCAATTAGGGAACACAATGTTGCAACAATGTAACCCTATTTGCAAAATAGTACTAAATAAGTTTGTCGATGTAAGACATTTGCAAAGGCGCATCCAAAACACGCTGGAAAATGCAACTGAATCTGTTTTTGGAGGCTAGAATAGGAAATGAGCATCGGTCCTACAAGTACTGAAAGCTCTTCTCCCATCTCCCTTTTCTGAAAAGCCATTTAATATATGGTTCCCAGATAGGGGACATATCAGATATTGCCTTTAAAAAGCAGCAAATATCATACCACTTCTATTGCCATCAAAGATAAACATTGATTGTTTTCAGATATTGGATTGAAAAAGCAGTCTTTATTGACATAAAGAAGCAAAAAAACATACATAAACATTACACACATAAGTACCGTGTTGCAGCACAGCCAAAACACAATACAAATGCTGTCGGTATAGTACAGTTCAAGAACTACAGCACAGGCCAGCCTACACTATAAATCATGAACTGCACTATACATTTAAATACAATAATACAACAGTTAATAAGGCTATGGGTGTGGAGTGTAAGAGGGTGAAGGAATCACAAGCCCGAAGCTTTATTGAAAGACAGACACATATAAATGGAGGATTAATAAATACAAAGATATCCTTTACTATAGAATGTAGTCCAATCCGGTCTTTCAACTCTTCCACAACTGAAAAACGGATAGTGTTCCCAAGCCTTCCATCCTGGAATATCTTCAGTCTCTCGCCAATGAAGAAAACAATCCCTCCAGCAGACTCTTCAACCACGATACAAGATCACAGCCAAAAGGGCGAGAAGCAACTACACTTGCGTTTAACCAAAATGGCTAAAACTTAGTGAAGGAAAGTGCAGTGCACCAAAACATAAGCTGACACAATCATGGAGAATGCGCCAGCATATATGCTCTTCTATCTATATTTTGCAAACCTGCTCTTGTCCCCTCCAGCTGCTCCATGTAGATTTGACGCCTGGCAAGGTGCATAACCCGCTGACAAGCAGGCACACTCCTGCATGAGTTTTCACTCTCACTAGCTGGATGATACACATTCATTTGCATGTGCTCCACCTCCGACACACCGCCCACCCAACCACCCAGTCACCAGAGCCACCCACAAGCCAACTGGCTCCGTGATTTAATTTGCACAGTGCAGTCATCAAGGCAGCATGTCCTTCTCAATGGAATAATCTCTGGTTCCATGGAATCTTCCGCATTGGAATGCTGCGGAACAAAAATGATTTAAACATTCAGCTTGCTAGCATTCAATGTACCTGCGGCTTGGCTCTAGCACATGGGTCTTCATCCTGTGGCTCTCCAGCTGCTGTGAAACTACACATCCCAGCATGCCCTGCCACAGTTTTGCTATTAAGGTATGCTAAAACTGAGGCAGGGCATGCTGGTATATGTAGTTCCACAGCAGCTGGAGGGTCGCAGGTTGAAGACCCATATTCTAGCATGCCTGTTCTATGATGCATGTTCCGTGATGTCACAATCAGCTTGGAATGGGGTGTCTTGCATGCATTTGCTGACAGCCACTTGAGGGAGACACACATCAGGAGATGCAGCATATCGGAGGTCTTCGATGCCTTTCCAGCAAATGCACACCACCAGCTGCTGGTTTGGACACAAAACAATGCCCACAATTGAAGGCTCAAAATGCCCAACTACAGGATTAATGTAAGTAGTGAATTTAGGAATGAATTTAGAAGTAGGAAATTAAGTTAGTTCACAAGTACATTCAAATTCAGATCTAAAGTCTAGGTAGGCCTCACGTCCTGGCAGCCCCCAGCATTTAAAAATGCCTTAATTAGAGGTAGGGAATTAAATGTAGATAAGAAGTAGACACAAAATAAGACTCCACAGAGCAATTATCAGGTGTCTTTATCAATTGTTGCATTTAAAAAAATCAAGCAATTAGGGAACACAATGTTGCGACAATGTAACCCTATTTGCAAAATAGTACTAAATAAGTTTGTCGATGTAAGATATTTGCAAAGGCGCAAACAAAACACGCTGGAAAATGCAACTGAATCTATTTTTGGAGGTTAGAATAGATGCAGGATCAAGTAGCTCAATGGGTAGGGTATTTGATTAGAATTCAACAGGTTATAGGTTTGAATCCAGGGTATGATAGTTTGAGGTGTTATTTAATAAAGTATGTTTATATATTAGTCACACATGGCTTACTTCAGTGGTTTCCAAACTTTTTTGAATCACGGCGCCCTAGAATATCAGAATTTTTTTCACGGCACCACTAGGCCAAAAATTTCTTATTGAGAAATTTAGAAAGAAATATTACATTAAGTTGATCACGTTTATATGTCATCCTAAAGGTCAGTTGTGTGGTGAGGGACAAGATTTGATTCTGTTTGGCCACATATTTTATGACTGGCAGCCACCAGCACTGGTTTTGCCTATTATATTGACCATGAATAATTTGAATTGGTCCTGGACCACCAACCCAGGGCACCCCTGCAAGTGTCCCGAGGCACCCCAGGGAGCCACGGCACACAGTTTGGGAACCTCTGGCTTACTTGTACAAATGGCATGTCACCAGTTAGTGCTGACTGCTGATATGCCATTTGCACAAACACGCCATGTGTGACTGTATATGCATTTAAGGAGGGCACCCCGGCAATACCACAAACCATTGAGTGTCAAGTATACTAGATATATCTTCATATCTCATGTGCTTTCTCTGAGACCAATCTTGTTATGCCCCTTCCCCACAAGGCATGCGCCTTTTGTCCATATTGCAAAAATGGGGAGGGGGGGGGCATATAATTATCTGTCACAGGGCACCAAAAAGTCTAGTTATGGCTCTGGTATGCATTATGTAATCTGGCAGACCATATCTCCAACACTGGCTGGTTGGAATAGAGATCCGGTTATCTATGTGAGCACATGACCATCAACGATTTACTCTCAAACACTAGAAAATGGACAAAAATGGTCCCCTAAACAAATTGGTTAAATTTTGGGTTTAACCAATTTGTGTAATGACCATTTTTGACCACTTTTCTAGTGTTTGGGAGCAAATGGTTAATTGACATTTGCTCCTATACATTACCAGATTTTCATTCCATCCATCCAGACTGGATAGATAGCCTGACAGATAATTGTGTAGTGTACGCCCAGGATAACTGTCAGTTGTGCTTTCTTTTATGACGGCACATAAATGGGTGGGCAGATCCAGAGCAAGCACTGCCCACTCATGCATAGTTGTCAACTGATGTGAAGTTCCAGGGGGCAATCTCAGTTATAAAGAAAAGTATCTGGAAATTGTCCCTAGTTTAAAAAAAAAATAAAAAAAAATTGATCAACTCCATTTATTTAGTATGATATCCCAGGTGATAGGATGCCGGCAGTCAGAACAACATACTTTATTAAATAACACATCTCAAACTACCATACCCAGGATTCAAACCTATAACCTGTTGAATTCTAATCAAACACCCTACCTATTGAGCTATTTGATCCTGCATAAAAATTGTGAACATTATATGAAGCTATTGGTACTTTGAAAAAAAAAGTATCAGCATTACAACGCAGCAGATCCATGCAGTTTGCAGCCACACACTACATGTATCTGCTCAGCCACAATGCTGATTATTTCTTCACAAAGTACAAGGTAAGCTCCAAACAGAATTCTCTAGCTTAGAATTATGCCAAACCTAGAAGTCGGGCCCCCCACCCTGGGATCCCCCAGAGGGAGGCCTGCACCGTCATGCGGCAGGCTTGTCCGTTTTGGAAGCAGGCTGATAGGCAGCCCAGGCTTGCTTCAGTCTGGGCTTGGCAGGTCTGGAAGCATGAGCTTGCTTTGGGTATGCCTGACCTTGGGTACGCTTTACCTTGAGGATGAAAGGGCCAAGGGAAAGTACTTTTAGCCTTCTGCGTGGTAGGAGTCATACTAGGTAGGCAAGCTGTTTTAGCAGTAGCCAGATCAGCTACAATCTTATTGAGGTCTTCTCCAAAGAGAGTGTCTCCCTTGAAAGGAAGCACCTCCAGGGTTTTCTTGGAATCCATATCCACCGACCAGGATCTCAACCAGCTGTATAAAGTATTACCTTGGAACTGGCTCTCCACTCCCCATTATCTGGTTATCATGGCTTCCTCCGCCAGTGTCCAGACTCGCTTGCTGAAGCTCGGCCACTTCTTCCTAGCAGCAGGCTCCTGGATCACTGGGCAGCAGAGGTGCTTGGGAGCTGGAAGGGGGCGGAGCAATCAGGCAGGCAGTTGCAGTGCTGCCCAGCTATCTGTGGTGTGAGAAGAAGCAGGGGCACCCCACCGCTGGCAGTGCTGCAGCTAGCGGTGGTGGCAGCGGCGAGGCTGCTGGGCTGGGTCTTGAAAAAGGTGGAAAGAAGGGTGTTACGGCATGGAATGTACAAACTGCGAGACCCTGCTGGTAGCGCCTTTGTCTATTTAGTAGGAAGGGCACGTAACAGCCGGAGGGCAATGGAGGAAGCCCCTTTAGGGCTGGAGCCCGGCGGCAACTGACTCCGTTGTCTCTGGCAGTTCCGCCCCTGGACTAGAGGAATGGTCAAGAACATGGCAACATTTAATGCCAAAAAATGCAAAATCATACACGTCTCAAAAATACAAAGGCTAACTATAATATTAAGGGCATTATAATGGCAAGAGGAAAGCTATCTAAGTATTACTATTTCAGGTGAGCAATGTAACAAAGCAATAGGAAAGGCAAGTCAGATGCTTGTTTGCATAGGTAAAGAACCAGTAGCAGAAAAAAGTAATACAGGTTGAGTATCCCATATCCAAATATTCCGAAATACGGAATATTCCGAAATACGGACTTTTTTGAGTGAGACTGAGATAGTGAAACCTTTGTTTTTTGATGGCTCAGTGTACACAAACTTTGTTTAATACTCAAAGTTATTAAAAATATTGTATTAAATGAACTTCAGACTGTGTGTATAAGGTGTATATGACACATAAATGAATTCTGTGAATGTACACACACTTTGTTTAATGCACAAAGTTATAAAAAATATTGGCTAAAATGACCTTCAGGCTGTGTGTATATGGTATATATGAAACATAAATGCATTCTGTGCTTAGATTTAGGTCCCATCACCATAATATCTCGTTATGGTATGCAATTATTCCAAAATACAGAAAAATCCGATATCCAAAATTCCTCTGGTCCCAAGCATTTTGGATAAGGGATACTCAACCTGTAATGCCACTGTATAGGTCCTTGGTACAGCCACATTTAGAATCCTGTGTTCAGTTCCAGAAGCCATATCTCAAGTCCTGTTGGAGAAAGAGCACTATATAAATAAATAGTATCAAAATTTGTTTCACGGCACCCCTAGGCCAAAGTTTTTTTTATTGAGAAATTCAGAAAAAAATATAAAATTAAGTAAATTGTGTCTATAGCATGTCATCCTCAGGTTCAGTTATGTTGTGAGGGAATGGTTTTGCCAATTTAATAAAGTATAAATAATTTTAATTGGTCCTGGACCACCAAACTATGCTACCAGTGCAAGAACCCCAGTTTGGAAACTACTGCCATAAAATAAACCTTTTTTGTTTTTTTTAAACTACATGTAATACACCTTAGATCTCAGTTCGTTTTAAACCCTTGCATACAGTAAACTACACATATTTAAAAATCCTACACCGGGCACAAGTGCTCACGGGCCAATTTCATGGCAGTCTCGGATAGTAGGGCATTGTGGATTCACCAAGGGAATGCTGATGCTGACTCCAAGAAGCCTCTTCAAGATCGCAGGAGCAGAGTCCTCTGCTTCTGCCAAATCCACTGCATGACGTTGGGGCTCTCTTGCAGGAGCCCACACCAGTGGGGGGCACCAGGGGTGGAACTACTGGCAGGGCAGGCAGTGCATTGCACTGGGGCCCCGCCGCACTCAAGGGCCCACAGCCGCCGGCATTACAATGAGTCACAATGACTCATTGTATCATGCCGCAGCCGCACACCAGCGCTCCCGTCAGGTCTGCGTCCTGCGACTCCCGCCGCCCGCCCGTCGTAACGAACAGATCAGGCCAGGGCACTACGGGCAGCAGCCGCAGCACCAGACACGCTGCCGCCTCTGTAACACACGAAGAGGGAGGAGGGTCGCTTGGAGATGAGAGGAGCAGCGGCACGGGCGGGAGGAGGAGGAGGAGGGAGGTGAAGGAAGGAGCCGCAGCAGCGCTTTGTTACTGGTGGAGGCGCTGCTGCTGCTGCCCCTCTGCTTCACTATAGGCTGTCTTCCGAGAACAGCCTATAGTGAAGCAGAGGGGCAGCAGCAGCAGCGCCTCCACCAATAAGACAGCGCTGCTGCGGCTCCCTCCTCCACCTCCCTCCTCCTCCTTCTCTACTGCCCGGGAATCGTCAAGCTGCACGAGGAGCCTGAGCCAGCGGAGAGGGTAAGTATAATTCTTCTTTCTTTCTTTCTTCTTTCTTTCTTTCTTTCTTTCTTTCTTTCTTTCTTTCTTTCTTCTCTTTCTTTCTTTGTTGGGACTGCCTGCCGCTATGTGTAAAAAGGGGGAATCTGCCTGCCGCTATGTGTAAAAAGGGGGAATCTGCCTGCCGCTATGTGTAAAAAGGGGGAATCTGCCTGCCGCTATGTGTAAAAAGGGGGAATCTGCCTGCAGCTATGTGTAAAAGGGGGGAATCTGCCTGCAGCTATGTGTTAAAAGGGGGAATCTGCCTGCAGCTATGTGTAAAAAGGGGGACTGCCTGCCGCAATGTGTAAAAAGGGGGAATCTGCCTGCCGCTATGTGTAAAAAGGGGGAATCTGCCTGCAGCTATGTGTAAAAAGGGGGACTGCCTGCCGCAATGTGTAAAAAGGGGGAATCTGCCTGCCGCAATGTGTAAAAAGGGGGAAGCTGCTTGCCGCAATGTGTAAAAAGGGGGAATCTGCTTGCCGCAATGTGTAACAAGGGGGAATCTGCCTGCCGTAATGTGTAACAAGGGGGATGCTGTCTGCCGTAATGTGTAACAAGGGCACGCTGTCTGCCATAATGTGTAACAAGGGCAAGCTGTCTGCTGTAATGTGTAACAAGGGCAAGCTGTCTGCTGTAATGTGTAAAAAGTGTACGATGTCTGCCATTATGTGTAACAAGGGCAGGCTGACTGCTGTTATGTGAAAAAAGTGTACGCTGTCTGCCGCTATGTTTAACAAGGGCAGGCTGTCTGCCGTTATGTGTAAAAAGTGTACGCTGTCTGCCGCTATGTTTAACAAGGGCAGGCTGTCTGCCGTTATGTGAAAAAAATGTACGCTGTCTGCCGCTATGTGTAACAAGGGCACGCTGTCTGCCGTTGTGTAAAAAAGGGGGATGCTGTCTGCCGTAATGTGTAAAAAGGGGACGCTGTCTGCTGTAATGTGTAAAAAGAGGACGCTGTCTGCTGTAATGTGTAAAAAGAGGAATCTGTCCGCCGTAAGGTGTAAAAGGGTCTCTACCTGGTGTAGTGGTGCTACTGTGCGGCGTAATTTGAATAATGGAGACTACTGTGCACCGTTTTATGAATTGGTATTATTTTGTGGCCACACCCCTTAACCACGAAGCCACGCCACTATGTTTTTTTGCGCGCGCCTACGGCGCGCACTGCCCCTGTTTTGCATGCAGGGGTGGGGCTCCAATGCCGTTTCTTGCACACACTGCTAAAATGTCTAGTTACGGCACTGTTGCTAGGTATCCACTTCCCTGAGCAGGCCCCCCTAACCAGATCCTCTCCAGGGGTGAGGGGGTGGACTTGGATGGGAAGGGAAGGGGGGGGGGCCCAAGCCATTTTGTCGCACATGGGCCCACTGCTCGCTAGTTCCACCACTGGGGGGCACGTCTAAAACTCTTCAGTCAGTTCTGGATTCATTCGGACCTGGACTCGTGGGTTTTACAAATAGTGTCCCAAGGGTACAAACTGGGGTTTCAAGAAGTTCCCCCTCACCGATTGTTCAAATCAGCCTTAGTCAGCAGGGAGAAGGTTTTTATTCAAGCCTCTTCGTGGTCCCGAAGCCGGACGGCTCAGTCAGACCAATCTTAAATCTGAAATCCCTTAATTTCTACCTAAAGAAATTCAATTTCAAGATGGAATCTCTCAGGGTAGTGATCTCCAGTCCGGGGGATAAAGGAGATTTCCTGGTTTTGGTAGACATAAAGGATGCCTACTTACATGTTCCTGACACAGAAGAGGTTTTCTTCTAGTGGAATGGCTCTGGAGATCCAGAGTCTGGTCAAACAAATTCTGAAACCAGCAAGAGTGTTAATCCATCAATGCATTCGGTTGCTGGGGAAGATGGTTGCGGCCTACGAGGCCATTCAGTTTGGCAGGCTCCATGCCAGAGTGTTCCAGTGGGACCTGTTGGACAAGTGGTCCGGATCCCACCTACACATGCACCGGAGGATAATACTGTCTTCCAAGACCAGAATCTCACTCCATTGGTGGCTGCACAGTTCTCACCACCTAGAGGGGCGATGGTTTGGGATCCAGGACGGGATCCTAGGGACCACGGATGCAACCCTCCGAGGCTGGGGAGCGGTCACACAGGGGGAAAACATCCAAGGAAGATGGTCAAGTCAGGAAAGTTGTCTCCACATAAATGTTCTGGAGTTAAGGGCCATTTAATAACTGCAGACACAGTACGCACTGGGACGGGTGCCCAGCATCCTCTACGGACTAAGAGAAAAGGATTTACCAGTAGGTATTAAAATCCTATTTTCTCTAAAGTCCTAGAGGATGCTGGGGACTCCGTAAGGACCATGGGGATAGACGGGCTCCGCAGGAGACATGGGCACTTTAAGAAAGACTTTAGTTCTGGGTGTGCACTGGCTCCTCCCTCTATGCCCCTCCTCCAGACCTCAGTTTGATACTGTGCCCAGTGGAGACTGGGTGCTTTTCAGGAGCTCTCCTGAGCTTTCTGACAGAAAGTATTTTGTTAGGTTTTTAATTTTCAGGGAGCACTGCTGGCAACAGACTCCCTCATCGAGGGACTGAGGGGAGAGAAGCAGCCCTACTCTCTGAGTTGCAAGGTCCTGCTTCTTAGGCTACTGGACACCATTAGCTCCAGAGGGATTGGTACGCAGGATCTCACCCTCGCCGTCCGTCCCAGAGCCGCGCCTCCGTCCCCCTCGCAGAGCCGGAAGATAGAAGCCGGGTGAGTATGAGAAGAAAAGAAGACTTCAGAGGCGGCAGAAGACTTCATGATCTTCACTGAGGTAACGCACAGCACTGCAGCTGTGTGCCTTTGCTCCCATATACCTCACATACTCCGGTCACTGTAAGGGTGCAGGGCGCAGGGGGGGGCGCCCTGGGCAGCAATATAAACCTCTTTCGCAAAAATATAACATATATACAGCTGGGCACTGTATATATGTATGAGCCCCCACCAATTTTACAGTTTAAGCGGGACAGAAGCCCGCCTCCGAGGGGGCGGGGCTTCTCCCTCAGCACTCACCAGCGCCATTTTTTCTCCACAGCACCGCTGAGAGGAAGCTCCCCGGACTCTACCCTGCTTATACCACGTTAGACAAGAGGGTTGAAAAGAGGGGGGGGGGGCACATAATTCGCAAATTACATACAGCAGCACTACTGGGCAAACGTTAAGTTACTGTTTTATTCCTGGGTTATATAGCGCAGGGGTGTGTGCTGGCATACTCCCTCTCTGTCTCTCCAAGGGGCCTTGTGGGGAAACTGTCTTCAGAAAAAGCATTCCCTGTGTGTGTGGTGTGTCGGTACACGTGTGTCGACATGTCTGAGGAAGAAGGCTATATTAGAGAGGAGCGGGAGCAAATGAATGTGGTGTCTCCGCCGACAGCTGATTGGATGGATATGTGGAATGTTTTAAATGCTAGTGTAAACTCATTGCACAAAAGATTAGACAAGGCAGAAGCTTTGGGACAGTCAGGGTCTCAACCCATGCCTGATCCTCTGTTGCAGGGACTGTCAGGGTCTCATAAGCGCCCACTATCCCAGTTTGTTGACACAGATACCGACACGGATTCTGACTCCAGTGTCGATTACGATGATGCAAAGTTACAGCCAAAATTGGCAAAATCCATTCGATTTATGATTATGGCAATAAAAAATGTTTTGCACATCACAGAGTAACCCCCTGTCGCTGACAAGAGGGTACATATGTACAAGGGAAAGAAGCCTGAGGTAACCTTTCCCCCCTCACACGAGCTGAACGAGTTATGTGAAAAAGCTTGGAAATCTCCAGATAAAAGACTGCAGATTTCCAAAAGGATTCTTATGGCGTATCCTTTCCCATCAACGGATAGGTTACGATGGGAATCCTCCCCTAGGGTGGACAAAGCATTAACACGCTTATCCAAGAAGGTAGCCCTCCCGTCCCAGGATACGGCTACCCTCAAAGAGTGTGCTGACCGCAAACAGGAGATTACCCTGAAGTCCATTTATACACATTCAGGTACCTTACTCAGACCGGCAATTGCGTCGACCTGGGTGTGTAGTGCTGTAGCGGCATGGACAAATGCCTTATCTGAGGGGATGGATAGCCTAGACAAGGATACTATTTTATTGACCCTGGGGCATATAAGAGATGCTGTCCTATATATGTGTGTATGCAAACTACCGGTGGTGCTGCAGGGCCCACACCCTTTTACTTGTCTTGTAGATCAGCTCTGAAGCTGTTACAGTGCCCAGCTGCTGCAAGAAATCAGCTAGAATACTTCAGGGGCTTGGGCATGGCCAACATGAGCCCCACACCGAAGGAGGGTGGGGGTGTTTAATGCAAACTTGGGGTTATCCAAGCGCCGCAAAAGACCGCCATGCCCCACATGCCCCTTTTCTCTTTTCATATACAGATGAGGGTTCCAGCCAACTTTGGCCCACTGCTTGGATGACATCACCGAATGCAAATCCGTCTGCTGCAGACCTTCCCCCAGGAATGCTTGCAATAGTTGTTGCATATGGTTTAATGTCTGAGGGTGCTTCAGTATTAGGCAGCCTTCCGCCCTCCCATGTTCATCTGAAAAGATGTGGTCTCCCTGCAGTTGTTGTCCCCAGACGAGAGTTCCCTTGTGTTCCTCAGTTAAATCTCCTTAACTTGACGAGGGTGTGCCCGAGCAGCCGCCCTCCCCAGCCCTTTCCCAACACATACTTATCTTGCATATGAGATCTCTTGATCATGAAGATAGTTCTCACAGGTTGAGGTTCATCCTGGCCCCGCTCCCCGCTGGAGAGCGCTGATGGGGACAGCAGCGGGGCTTCAGCAGCAGGGTGAGTATGTGTGGCCAGAGACCTCCCTTCCCATGTGCAGGCCTGCAGAGTGTGCCGCGCAGGATGGGGCATGTGACACTCTCCCTCCCTGGGGCTCTTCCAGATGTAGCTCCTCAGCAGTATTTTTCCCGGGCTGCGCGGCGCTCTCCCCGACTGGCATCCGCCCTGGAACACTGCCTTCCTCAACGCAACATCAGCAGGGGGCCCGGGCCTCATCACCATCCCAGGTCTTTCTCATGTATGTATCATGTATGTGTGTGTGATATATGTATGAATCATATATGTTTGTGATATATATATATATATATATATATATAAATATCCATGTAGTGGCCGGCACTCAGAACACCTCCATGGGCTATCTGGCTCAGGTGCCATCCTATGAGGTTGCACCTCCATCCATATTCCAAAAGAAGGCGGCACTCAGAGACTTGTTAAATCACACAAAATTCTTTAGTAAACAAACTGCATGGATTACATCATCAACGTTTCGGGGCGTATAGCCCCTTCATCAGGATGATGAAGGGGCTATACGCCCCGAAACGTTGATGATGTAATCCATGCAGTTTGTTTACTAAAGAATTTTGTGTGATTTAACAAGTCTCTGAGTGCCGCCTTCTTTTGGAATATATATATATATATATGTATCTATCTATCTATTTATCTATCTATCGTATGTGTGTGTATATATGTATCTATCATGTATGTATGTATGTATGTATCTATCTTGTATGTATGTGTTCTATCTATCTATCTATCTATCTATCTATCTATCTATCTATCTATCTATCGTGTGTGTGATATATGTATGTATCTATCATGTATGTGTTATATGTATGTATCACACCTTCCTCTATACATATACATACATACATACATACATACATACATACACACACCTATATCTGTACGTACACTGATATACACACACCAACATCTATACATAAACACGCTGACCCCTAAACGTACACCAACGTACCCACATGTGAATCTATACATACATGTGCTGACACCTGGACATACACTGATGTACCCACACCTAACATCTATACATACACATGCTAACAACTGGACGTATACAGACGTACCCACATTTGCATCCATGCATATATAGATGTAGGTGTGTGTACGTCAGTGTACGTCCAAGTGTCAACGCGTGTATGTATAGATGCAGGTGTGGGTACGTCTGTGTATGTCCAGGTGTCTGAATGTGTATGTATAGATGCAGGTGTGGGAACGTCAGTGTAGGTTCAGGTGTCAGCGCGTGTATGTATAGATGCAGGTGCTTGTATGTCCAGATGTCAGTGCATGTATGTATAGATGCAAGTGTGGGTACGTCGGTGTATGTCCATTTGTCAGCGCGTGTATATATAGATGCAGGTGCTTGTATGTTGGTGTATGTCCAGGTGTCAGCATGTGTATGTATAGATGCAGGTGTGGGAATGTTGGTGTATGTCCAGGTGTCAGGGCGTGTATGTATGGATATTAGGTGTGGGTACATCAGTGTATGTCCAGGTGTTAGCGCATGTATGTATAGATGCAAAATAATAATCGCACAGCGTGCCCCCCGCCAACCACAAACCTCCCCCACCCCCCTGTATGACATAAACACCGCTAATTCCACTTACACACAATAATTTCAGTTTGCGACCAGGAGCCGGCAATGTATGTGCACCCAAATGAAGCCACTGTACATGCCCTGCTGGCTGCTATGTACTGCACAGGTGCAACAAATTTAAATGCCCTATCTTTAAAATGGGGCATATTTTACTAAATTAAAAAAACCTGTAACTTTCTGTAAAACCTTAACCCCAAAAGGCACTACACTAACATCGGGGTGTAGAGTTGGATGTTGATCCAAGGCACCAACAGGCTAAAGCTTTGACTGTTCCCAGGATGCCTTGCACCGCCTCCTCTATAACCCTGCCCAGTGGCGTAACTAGACCTTTGTGGGCCCCATAGCAAAATTCTGAATGGGCCCACCAGCACTCAACAAGAATGAGTGGCGTTTGGGGTCAGAAAAGTAGAGGGGAAGGGGTCTGACAGAGTAGGGGGCAGGACATGAATGAATAGAAACTGAGGTGTCCATTATATAAAGAAATACAGTATGTGTGTCTGTGTGTATATCACACACACACATATAAGGGAAATTCAAATGCATTCAATTATTGCGCCCATTACACTCTGGTTTAGGTGCACAAAGCACCTAAACCTGAATAAAGTAATGGGCGCGATCGTGAATTGAAAAGACACCGTTTGGTTGCCCAAATGGGTCTCTTTGCACACATTTCAGCTTGTTTCCCCTGGGGGTAGCGAGCTGAAATAAACATGTCGCACCCGTTGGCAGCAACATTAGAATAGCTGCTGACGGGCACGATTGAGGGAGGAAAGGGACATTTGAATCCAGCCCATAGATGCAATGTGAATATGTAATTTGTACCTTCCTATCTTAAAATGTATATAGTAGTGTATACACTAGAGGTCTTTCCGAACCCCCTAATCCTAACATTGTAATTTGCTTTAGGGCGCACCTCCAATTAGTCTAGTGTTTCGTATTTTCACATTAAATACTTTCTTGCATTGGTTGGTTAAAGATTAGATCGTATATTTTTCTAGATATAGCTGTGCATAGTCTACAAGGCTACATGCTTCTCCCCTAACTAGAGATGTGCAGCGGGCATTTTTCGTGTTTCATGTTTTGGTTTTGGTTTCGGATCCGCAGTTGTGTTTTGGATACGGACGCGTTTTGGCAAAACCACACTTTCGGGTTTTGAATTCGGGTGATTTTTTTTTAAAACCTCAAACAGCTAAAATCATAGAATTTGGGGGTAATTTTGATCCTATAGTATTAAGCTCAATAACCAATTTCTACTCCTTTCCAGTCTATTCTGAACACCTCACACCTCCCAATATTATTTTTAGTCCTAAAATTTGCACCAAGGTCCCTGGATGACTAAGCTAAGCGACCCAAGTGGGCAGCACAAACACCTGGCCCATCTAGGAGTGGCACTGCAGTGTCAGACAGGATGGCACTTAAAAAAATAGCCCCAAACAGCACATGATGCAAAGATAAATAAAAAAAGAGGCGCAAGATGAAATTGTAGTGTGTCTCTCCTGCTCAGTGTCAGTTCTCAGTAGTATCCTCATCAGTGCTCAGTATCACTGCTCATTGTCTTGTGCTGCATTGTGGTGCTCAGTATACTAGAGTACATTACTAATAGTCCAGTGCTGCATCTTGCTGCTCAGTGTCAGTTCTAGTATCCTCATCAGTGCTCAGTATCACTGCTCATTGTTTTGTGCTGCATTGTGGTGCTCAGTATACTACAGAACATTACTAATAGTCCAGTGCTGCATCTGGCTGCTCTGTGTCAGTTCTAGTAATCTCATCAGTGCTCCGTATCACTGCTCATTGTCTTGTGGTGCTCAGTATACTACAGTACATTACTAATACTCCAGTGTCTTGTGCCGCATATGGCTGCTGTAGGGTGCTGTGGTAGTGTCCTGTCACTGTGCATATGTCATCATTCCAGTCACAGTGACATACCCTCCAACTGTACCTTTTTAATAGGTATTTTCTCTGACGTCCTAGTGGATGCTGGGACTCCGTAAGGACCATGGGGAATAGCGGCTCCGCAGGAGACAGGGCACAAGAATAAAAGCTTTAGGATCAGGTGGTGTGCACTGGCTCCTCCCCCTATGACCCTCCTCCAAGCCCCAGTTAGATTTTTGTGCCCGAACGAGAAGGGTGCAGGCTAGGTGGCTCTCCTGAGCTGCTTAGAATAAAAGTATATTTTAGGTTTTTTATTTTCAGTGAGTCCTGCTGGCAACAGGCTCACTGCATCGTGGGACTAAGGGGAGAAGAAACGGACTCACCTGCGTGCAGAGTGGATCGGGTTTCTTAGGCTACTGGACATTAGCTCCAGAGGGACGATCACAGGTTCAGCCTGGATGGGTCCCGGAGCCGCGCCGCCGGCCCCCTTACAGAGCCAGAAGAGCGAAGAGGTCCGGTGAAATCGGCGGCAGAAGACGATCCTGTCTTCAGACTAAGGTAGCGCACAGCACCGCAGCTGTGCGCCATTGCTCTCAGCACACTTCACACTCCGGTCACTGAGGGTGCAGGGCGCTGGGGGGGAGCGCCCTGAGATGCAATATAACATGATATACCTTAGATTGGCTAAAGAATACATCACATATAGCTCTGGGGCTATATGGATGTATTTTAACCCCTGCCATTTTTTACAGAAAAAGCGGGAGATAAGGACGTCGTGAAGGGGCGGAGCCTATCTCCTCAGCACACAAGCGCCATTTTCCCTCACAGCTCCGCTGGAAGGACGGCTCCCTGACTCTCCCCTGCAGACTTGCTACTGAATCAGGGTAAAAAAGAGAAGGGGGGGCACTATTGGCAGCTAAAAACTATATAAACAGCAGCTATAAGGGATTAACACTTATATAAGGTTATCCCTGTATATATATATAGCGCTTGGTGTGTGCTGGCAGACTCTCCCTCTGTCTCTCCAAAGGGCTTGTGGGGTCCTGTCCTCTATCAGAGCATTCCCGGTGTGTGTGCTTTGTGTCGGTACGTGTGTGTCGACATGTATGAGGAGGAAAATGATGTGGAGGCGGAGCAATTGCCTTGGTTAGTGATGTCACCCCCTAGGGAGTCGACACCTGACTGGATGATCGTATTTAAAGAATTAAGTGATAATGTCAGCACTTTGCAAAGAACGGTTGATGACATGAGACAGTCGGCAAATCAATTAGTGCCTGTCCAGGCGTCTCAGACACCGTCAGGGGCCCTAAAACGCCCGTTACCTCAGTGGGTCGACACAGATCCAGACACAGATACTGAGTCTAGTGTCGTCGGTGAGGAGACAAACGTAATGTCCAGTAGGGCCACACGTTACATGATCACGGCAATGAAGGAAGCATTGAACATTTCTGACACTACAAGTACCACAAAGAAGGGTATTATGTGGGGTGTGAAAAAACTACCAATAGTTTTCCCTGAGTCAGATGAGTTAAATGAGGTGTGTGATAAAGCGTGGGTTTCCCCCGACAAAAAACTGCTAATTTCTAAAAAATTATTGGCACTATATCCTTTCCCGTTAGAGGTTAGGACACGTTGGGAAACACCCCCTAGGGTAGATAAGGCACTCACACGTTTATCTAAACAAGTAGCGTTACCATCTCCTGATACGGCCACCCTCAAAGAACCAGCAGATAGAAGGCTGGAAAATATTCTTAAAAGTATATACACACATACTGGTGTTATACTGCGACCAGCAATCGCTTCAGCCTGGATGTGCAGTGCTGGCGTCGCGTGGTCGGATTCCCTGACTGAAAATATTGATACCCTGGATAGGGACAATATACTGTTAACTATAGAGCATTTGAAGGATGCATTACTATATATGCGTGATGCACAGAGGGATATTTGCACCCTGGCATCAAGAGTAAGTGCTATGTCCATTTCTGCCAGAAGAGCGTTATGGACGCGACAGTGGTCAGGCGATGCGGATTCCAAACGACATATGGAAGTATTGCCGTATAAAGGGGAGGAGTTATTTGGGGCTGGTCTATCGGACCTGGTGGCCACGGCAACGGCTGGAAAATCCACCTTTTTACCCCAGGTCACTTCACATCAGCAGAAAAAGACACCGTCTTTTCAAACTCAGTCCTTTCGTTCCCATAAGTACAAGCGAGCTAAAGGCCTTTCCTTCCTGCCCCGGGGCAGAGGAAGGGGAAAAAGACTGCACCATGCAGCCGCTTCCCAGGAGCAGAAGCCATCCCCTGCTTCTGCCAAGTCTTCAGCATGACGCTGGGGCTTTACAAGCAGACTCAGACATGGTGGGGGCCCGTCTCAAGAATTTCAACGCGCAGTGGGCTCACTCGCAAGTGGACCCCTGGATTCTACAGGTGGTATCGCAGGGGTACAAACTGGAATTCGAGGCGTTTCCCCCTCGCCGGTTCCTGAAGTCTGCTCTACCAAAGTCTCCCTCCGACAGGGAGGCAGTTTTGGAAGCCATTCACAAGCTGTATTCCCAGCAGGTGATAATCAAGGTACCCCTCCTACAACAGGGAAAGGGGTATTATTCCACGCTGTTTGTGGTACCGAAGCCGGACGGCTCGGTGAGACCAATTTTAAATCTAAAATCCCTGAACACTTACATAAAGAGGTTCAAATTCAAGATGGAATCACTCAGAGCGGTGATAGCAAACCTGGAAGAAGGGGACTATATGGTGTCTCTGGACATCAAGGATGCTTATCTCCACGTCCCAATCTACCCGTCTCACCAAGGGTACCTCAGGTTTGTAGTACAAAACTGTCATTATCAGTTTCAGACGCTGCCGTTTGGGTTGTCCACGGCACCTCGGGTCTTTACCAAGGTAAAGGCCGAAATGATGATTCTTCTTCGAAGAAAAGGAATCTTAATTATCCCTTACTTGGACGATCTCCTGATAAGGGCAAGGTCCAGGGAACAGTTAGAAGTCGGAGTAGCACTATCTCAGGTAGTGTTACGTCTGCACGGGTGGATCCTAAATATTCCAAAATCGCAGCTGATTCCAACGACACGTCTACTGTTCCTAGGAATGATTCTGGACACAGTCCAGAAAAAGGTGTTTCTCCCGGAGGAGAAGGCCAGGGAGTTATCCGAGCTAGTCAGGAACCTCCTAAAACCAGACCAGGTGTCAGTGCATCAGTGCACGAGGGTCCTGGGAAAAATGGTGGCTTCTTACGAAGCGATTCCATTCGGAAGATTCCATGCAAGAACGTTTCAGTGGGATCTACTGGACAAATGGTCCGGATCGCATCTTCAGATGCATCAGCGGATAACCCTGTCGACAAGGACAAGGGTGTCTCTTCTGTGGTGGCTGTAGAGTGCTCATCTACTAGAGGGCCGCAGATTTGGCATTCAGGATTGGGTCCTGGTGACCACGGACGCCAGCCTGAGAGGCTGGGGGGCAGTCACACAGGGAAAAAATTTCCAGGGCTTGTGGTCAAGCATGGAAACATCTCTTCATATAAACATTCTGGAACTAAGGGCCATTTACAATGCCCTAAGTCAAGCGAAACCCCTTCTTCAGGGTCAGGCGGTATTGATCCAATCGGACAACATCACGTCAGTCGCCCACGTAAACAGACAGGGCGGCACGAGAAGCAGGAGGGCAATGGCAGAAGCTGCAAGGATTCTTCGCTGGGCGGAAAATCATGTGGTAGCTCTGTCAGCAGTGTTCATTCCGGGAGTGGACAACTGGGAAGCAGACTTCCTCAGCAGACACGACCTTCACCCGGGAGAGTGGGGACTTCACCCAGAAGTCTTCCACCTGATTGTAAACCGTTGGGAAAAACCAAAGGTGGACATGATGGCGTCACGTCTAAACAAAAAACTAGACAGATATTGCGCCAGGTCAAGGGACCCTCAGGCAATAGCGGTGGACGCTCTGGTGACACCGTGGGTGTACCAGTCAGTGTATGTGTTCCCTCCTCTGCCTCTCATACCAAAAGTACTGAGAATCATAAGAAGGAGAGGAGTAAGAACGATACTCGTGGTTCCGGATTGGCCAAGAAGGACTTGGTACCCGGAACTTCAAGAGATGCTCACGGAAGACCCGTGGCCTCTACCTCTAAGAAAGGACCTGCTCCAACAGGGGCCTTGTCTGTTCCAAGACTTACCGCGGCTGCGTTTGACGGCATGGCGGTTGAACGCCGGATCCTGAAGGAAAAAGGCATTCCAGATGAAGTCATCCCTACCCTGGTCAAAGCCAGGAAGGATGTAACCGCAAAACATTATCACCGCATTTGGCGAAAATATGTTGCGTGGTGTGAGGCCAAGAAGGCCCCTACAGAGGAATTTCAACTGGGTCGTTTCCTCCATTTCCTGCAAACAGGACTGTCTATGGGCCTAAAATTAGGGTCCATTAAGGTTCAAATTTCGGCCCTGTCGATTTTCTTCCAGAAAGAACTGGCTTCAGTACCTGAAGTTCAGACATTTGTAAAAGGGGTACTGCATATACAACCTCCTTTTGTGCCTCCAGTGGCACCTTGGGAACTCAATGTTGTTTTGAGGTTCCTTAAGTCACATTGGTTTGAACCACTCACCACTGTGGACTTAAAATATCTCACATGGAAGGTGACGATGCTGTTAGCCCTGGCTTCAGCCAGGCGTGTGTCAGAATTGGCGGCTTTATCATATAAAAGCCCTTACTTAATTTTTCATTCTGACAGGGCAGAATTGAGGACTCGTCCTCAATTTCTCCCTAAGGTGGTTTCTGCTTTTCACATGAACCAACCTATTGTGGTGCCTGCGGCTACTAGGGACTTGGAGGACTCCAAGTTACTTGACGTTGTCAGGGCCCTGAAAATATATGTTTCCAGGACGGTGGGAGTCAGAAAGTCTGACTCGCTGTTTATCCTGTATGCACCCAACAAGCTGGGTGCTCCTGCTTCTAAGCAGACTATTGCTCGTTGGATTTGTAGTACAATTCAACTTGCACATTCTGTGGCAGGCCTGCCACAGCCAAAATCTGTGAAAGCCCATTCCACAAGGAAAGTGGGCTCATCTTGGGCGGCTGCCCGAGGGGTCTCGGCTTTACAACTTTGCCGAGCAGCTACTTGGTCAGGGGCAAACACGTTTGCTAAATTCTACAAATTTGATACCCTGGCTGAGGAGGACCTGGAGTTCTCTCATTCGGTGCTGCAGAGTCATCCGCACTCTCCCGCCCGTTTGGGAGCTTTGGTATAATCCCCATGGTCCTTACGGAGTCCCAGCATCCACTAGGACGTCAGAGAAAATAAGATTTTACTTACCGATAAATCTATTTCTCGTAGTCCGTAGTGGATGCTGGGCGCCCATCCCAAGTGCGGATTGTCTGCAATACTTGTACATAGTTATTGTTACAAAAATCGGGTTATTATTGTTGTGAGCCTTCTTTTTAGAGGCTCCGCTGTTATCATGCTGTTAACTGGGTTCAGATCACAAGTTGTACAGTGTGATTGGTGTGGCTGGTATGAGTCTTACCCGGGATTCAATATCCTTCCTTATTATGTACGCTCGTCCGGGCACAGTATCCTAACTGAGGCTTGGAGGAGGGTCATAGGGGGAGGAGCCAGTGCACACCACCTGATCCTAAAGCTTTTATTCTTGTGCCCTGTCTCCTGCGGAGCCGCTATTCCCCATGGTCCTTACGGAGTCCCAGCATCCACTACGGACTACGAGAAATAGATTTATCGGTAAGTAAAATCTTATTTTTTCATGGTCTGTACCTATTTTTGGCTCTCCAAACTTCCATTGAAAGTATAGGAAAAGGGGCGTGACCACGCCCCCTTTACATGTGACCACGCCTCTTTTTCTAATTTGTCCCGATTTTTGTGTGTAAAATGTTGGAGGGTATGCAGTGATATCTGGTATCTATCTAGTGGTATCTAATTCCAGACATTACCACCGTCTAATTCCAGATATATTACTGGCATATAATTCCACACATTAAAAAATGGAGAACAAAAAGGTGGAGGGTAAAATAGGGAAAGATCAAGATCCACTTCCACCTAGTGCTGAAGCTGCTGCCACTAGTCAAGGCAGAGACAATTCAATGCCATCAACATTATGTAATGATTATACGATACATTATATATCATATCATTGTATGGTTGTAAAATACAACTTAAAAACTTTAATGAATAAATACATAAAGTAGCTTTTATGTAACCTTTTTAAACCTATTAGCATAGACCGAATCTCATCGTGTGTATAGGCCTTTAGTTCAACAACAGCATGGGACCAGTTAGTGTGTTTTGACCACTGCACAGCACCTGGTGTTATATAGTAAGCACCACTATGGCATAGTATACAGCATTATGGGCCTGATATGAGTGTGACCAGCGGTGATGTGGAATGCAGTAGGAGGTGCTGTTTAGTAAGCACCACTTCTATATTCACCATGCAGTATATTGTGTGAATATAGAAGTGTTGGCTGTGTTATGTATTAGAGTAATTATTGCAGCTCCCAGCTAAAATTGCAACAATGTAATTTAGTGACAAGCTGCAGAGATTAACCCTTTCTGTGGCTGCTGCACAACCTCTATTCATATCGCTGAATTCAATTAGGGAGATGTTCTCACCCCGCGAGCAAGCGCAGGTATATGCCACACTTATGGTAACATTGGATTTGCAGATATTTTCTTGCAGGGGTGTTTCTAAACAATTTGGCTTCAAATGCGTGCCCCCCGCCACCATTGGCATTAAAAATTGTGCCCCTCCCCCATATATATATATATATATAAAAAAAACTATATTTGCGTGAGCGCTCCGGACGGGATGGGGGGGCGTGACCTCGCAAAAATTGGTATGGTCTCCATAAAATGGGCGTAGCCTTGCAGGCAAAGACTACCTTACACCCCAGTTCTTCACCCTGCACCAACAGACCTCGGCCACCACAGGGAAAAAAGTACAGTAATTTCCACCATGTTAAGCCCCACACATTAATGCCCTTTGGAACATATTATGTCACTCACCACAATATCTGTGATACACTATGCCCTACAGTAAAGCTTCTAATTACTTTTACAAAAACTGCTCAATGCCAAGAGTTTCACGTGCTGGGTGTCATGCTCATTGCCAGGGGTTTCACTCTCTGGGTGTCATGCTCATTGCCAGGGGGAACGCAGTAGGAGGTGTTATATAGTAAGCACCACTATGGCATAGTATATAGCATTATATATATTGTGAGCACTGGTGATGTTGAGTGCAGTAGAGCTGCTGCTGGGTAATTACAATTGACTACAACCACCAATATATTCTGCTGCACTATATATATGCAAAGCTAATTCTGCTGGGTAATTACAACTGACTACAACCACCAATATATTCTGCTGCACTATATCTATATTTGCAAAGCTAATTCTGCTGGGTAATTACAATTGACTACAACCACCAATATATTCTGCTGCACTATATCTATATATGCAAAGCTAATTCTGCTGAGTAATTACAATTGACTACAACCACCAATATATTCTGCTGCACTATATCTATATATGCAAAGCTAATTCTGCTGGGTAATGCAAATTGAAACATTATTGCATAGTATGTGATTTTGAAGTACTTTTTTAAAGTTTTGAATGATATAGACCCAGTTTAATCTTTGTGGAATGCCTGGTTGTTGTTTTTAAGGTAATTTATTGCCTGGCATTTGAGGGGGTGGGGTGTGGTTACAGATTTCAATTATTGGTTTCACTTGTAATAGTCTTCTACTTAAGTCCAATGGTGTAGGCTGTGCAAAGCCGTTTGGCTGTGCATTTATTGATCTAAGCGTGCATTTTTATCAAAGCGTGATAAAATTGACACATAACAGCAGCGTTCAATCAGCGTTAATTTATCTTCAGCTGATATTGATTGTGAATTGACGTTTCTTCTCTTCTTGTCACCTACAGGTAATTACAATTGACTACAACCACCAATATATTCTGCTGCACTATATCTATATATGCAAAGCTAATTCTGCTGGGTAATGCAAATTGAAACATTATTGCATAGTATGTGATTTTGAAGTACTTTTTTAAAGTTTTGAATGATATAGACCCAGTTTAATCTTTGTGGAATGCCTGGTTGTTGTTTTAAAAGGTAATTTATTGCCTGGCATTTGAGGGGGTGGGGTGTGGTTACAGATTTCAATTATTGGTTTCACTTGTAATAGTCTTCTACTTAAGTCCAATGGTGTAGGCTGTGCAAAGCCATTTGGCTGTGCATTTATTGATCTAAGCGTGCATTTTTATCAAAGCGTGATAAAATTGACACATAACAGCAGTGTTCAATCAGCGTTCAATCGAAGTGAAAAAGAAGGAAAACAGAAGCACACCAATCTAACAAAACAAAGAAAACTGAAGAACTAATAACAAATGTGAGTCACTTACTCCTCAGATCACTCACCTCCTGATTGTTGCATCTGATTACATAGCACAGAACTACCTTACTTGGACATTTCATAAACCATCCATTTCACCTACAAATGCCTGTATCTGTATTATTGTAATTTTGTTTTTTAAGCACAGCTGCACCAATGCAATTTTACCTGCAAACACTTAAAACATCTAACATAATTACCATTGCTTCTTAAACCTCTCACAATCCTTTCATTTCTTACACTCCAAATACTTTTCTGCACCCACTTTATCTACGCTTTTGACTCATTTCATACTAAATCTACACCCCTTGAGCCTACACTGCTTTTCTCACCTGCATTTCTGCAATTCTTCTGCTCGGATTGCCTTACAGTCTCCTCTCCTACTTCCACTTTCCCTCAACCTATTTACCTACTTAACACTATGTCAAGGTTTTCTTATACTCCCCACATCACTCAGTGTCTACCTAATAATGTATCTTTAGCCTTCCCCCCTAGTCTCCTCCACCTCCTCCTCTCTCCCCTCCTCTGTCTCCCCTCCATCCCTCTGTTTTCTTCCCCCACCTTTCCTGTTACCCCACTTTCATTCACCTCTGCCCCATGGTCCTGCTACCCCACAACTCAGCCCTGCTCCCTCTCTCCCTTCCCTGTCACCTCCCCACACCCCCATCCACATCACACTGACCTCCCTCCCTGCCCACCTCCTGCAGTTTCCCCTCCTAGCTCAGGCACCCGTACCATCACTACTCTCTCATCATCCCTGCCCTCAAAGTTAATCCCACCTCATCGCTACAGCAACCCTGAAAATCTAATTCACATCTCTCCCACAAACTCATACCCCCTATCCTGTGCCCTCTGGAATGCCAGATCTGTTTATAACAAACTGGTCCCCACTCATGACCTTTTCATTTCCAACTCCCTACACCTACTAGCCATTACTGAAACTTGGATTACGCCCTCTGACACTACTTCTGCTGCTGCTCTCTCTGCTGGGGGCCTTACATTCACACACACACCCCGACCTGGGGGTCGCCATGGGGGTGGTGTTGGGGTCCTTTTACCTTCTAGTTACTCCTACCAACTCATACCACCAGAACCATCCCTTATATTCTCCACATTTGAGGTCCACGCCATATGCCTCTTCCAACCAGTCCATCTTAGAGTAGCTGTCATTTACCGCCCCCCTGGCACTGCTTCCAAATTAATCGACAACTTTGCTTCCTGGCTTCCTCACTTCCTCTCTTCTGACATTCCCACCATTATCCTAGGCGATTTCAACATCCCTATTGACATCCCCACACAATCCCCTGCCTCTAAACTCCTTAACCTCACCTCTTCACTTGGTCTCTCCCAGTGGACCTCCTCACCCTCCCATGTGAATGGGAGCTCACTGGATCTGGTCTTCACTCACCGCTGTGATATTTCTGATTTTTCCAACTCCCCATTTCCCCTCTCTGACCACCACCTGCTCTCCTTCAACCTATCTCTCTCGACTTCCCCATCTCTACCTCCTAAGGCTACCATCACTAAGCGTAACATTGAAGCTATTGACACCACATTCCTTTCCTCCCTGTTTGACTCACTTCTCTCTCCTATTCTCTCTCTCTCATGCCCTGAACAAGCCACTTCCACATACAATGCTTCCCTTACTTCTGCTCTTGACTCTGTTGCTCCACCAACCACTATTCACCCTCACAAATTAACACCTCAACCCTGGCACACCAAATGCACCAGATATCTGCAAAAATGCTCACGTACGGCTGAGCGACACTGGAGGAAATCACGCTCTAAGGCAGACTTCCTCCATTTCAAACTTATGCTCTCATCCTTCAGTGCTGCCCTTTCTCTTGCTAAACAGTCATACTTCAAGAACCTCATCTCCTCCCAGTCTTCCAACCCCCGGCGCCTCTTTGCCACTCTCAACTCACTCCTCTGCCCACCTCCACCTCGTCTCCCTTCCTCACTCTCTGCTCTTGACTTTGCCACTTACTTCACATCCAAAATTGACTCCATACGTCAGGACATCACATCACACCAGACTATCAGTAACCAGCCTTCTCCCAACCCTTACGAACCCTCCCCATCCCTCGCACCAACTCTGTCATCTTTCTCCCATGCATCTGGAGAGGAAGTCATGGCCCTCATTCGTTCCTGTCCCCTCACCACCTCCCCACTTGACCCAATCCCCACCTGCCTCCTTTGCCACCTCTCTTCTTCTGCTTTTTCCCATCTTTCCCACCTTCTCAATCTCTCCCTCTCATCAGGCACTGTCCCCTCTGCCTTCAAGCACGCTCTCATCTCTCCTATTCTTAAAAAACCTACCCTTGATCCAAACACTCTCTCCAACTACCGACCCATCTCTCTCCTCCCTTTTGCCTCCAAACTCCTTGAGCGTATTGTCTACAACCGCCTTACTTCCTTTCTTTCCTCACACTCACTGCTTGACCCATTCCAGTCTGGCATCCGTCCTCTCCACTCCACTGAAACTGCCCTTACAAAAGTATGCAATGACCTCCATGCTGCTAAATCTAAGGGACACTACTCTCTACTTATTCTACTTGATCTCTCTGCTGCTTTTGACACTGTGGACCATCCTCTCCTACTGCAAATCCTTCACTCCATTGGTCTGCGTAACACAGCCCTCTCTTGGTTGTCGTCCTACCTTTCTGACCGTTCATTCTCTGTCTCCTCTCATGACTCCACCTCCCCCTCACTTCCACTAACTGTAGGGGTACCCCAAGGTTCTGTCCTTGGTCCTCTTCTCTTCTCTCTCTATACGTCCTCACTAAGTAAGCTCATTAGTTCTTTTGGTTTCCAATATCATCTCTATGCTGATGACACTCAAATCTATCTTTCCTCTCCAGACCTCTCCCCTACTCTCCTCACTCGTATCTCCAACTGTCTCTCTGCTATCTCTTCCTGGATGTCCCAGCTATTTCTTAAACTTAACATGTCTAAGACCGAGCTGATCATCTTCCCTCCCTCCCGCATAACCTCACCTCCTACAATCTCATTATCTATTGATGGCACTACTATCTCCTCTACCCCCCAAGTGCGCTGTCTTGGAGTAATCCTTGACTCCTCCCTCTCCTTCAAACCACACATTCAGCACCTCTCACAAACCTGCCGTTTTCATCTAAAAAATATTTCCAGGATCAGACCCTTTCTGACCCAGGATGCTACTAAGTAAGACTCTTATCCACTCACTGGTCATCTCCAGACTGGACTGCTGTAATCTCTTCCTGACTGGCATTCCTGACAAATACCTCTCTCCACTCCAATCTATCCTCAATGCTGCTTCCCGGCTCATTTTCCTCACCAAACGCACTACGTCCACCTCTCCTCTCTTACTAGTCGGTTCACTGGCTCCCCTTCCCTTTCAGAATCCATTTCAAGCTTCTCACACTTGCTTACAAAGCCCTCACCCACTCCTCTCCCATCTACATCTCTGATCTTATCTCGCTTTACACTCCCACCCGTCCTCTTCGCTCTGCTAATGCACACCGACTCCTGCCTACGGATTACTTCCTCCCACTCCTACCTCCAAGATTTTTCACGTGCTGCACCACTTCTCTGGAATTCCCTACCTCTCCCCCTCAGACTCTCCACCTCTCTACAAAACTTCAAACGGGTTCTCAAGTCCCACTTCTTCACCAAACCCAGCCAAATCTCATCCTAAACCTCTGTTCCACGCTCTCTATGTACCCCATCTGTCTCACCCCTGTCTGTCTACCCCTCCCTTTTAGAATGTAAGCTCTCACGAGCAGGGCCCTCTTCCCTCATGTGCTTACTCTTTTCTTACTTTAATAATCTTCAGCTGCACCAAATCCAGCAGTCTTCTGCCACCTGATACTTATTCCAGTGTCATCTGCTGATGTAGCTATGTTTATTTACCCTGTACTTGTCCTATATTGTCGTCAACTGTAAGTTGCTGTTTTCCTGTTTGATTATTTATTTATGTACTCTGTAATTGGGCACTGCGGAACCCTTGTGGCGCCATATAAATAAAGGATAATAATAATAATAAATAATATAATATATAGCAGTACGGTACAGTAGGCCACTGCTCTACCTACCTCTGTGTCGTCAAGTATACTATCCATCCATACCTGTGGTGCATTTTAGAAAAAAACATGTCTCGGCAGAGCAATCTATAAATCCATAATTTTTCAGACAGCAACAGTGGGTATTGTAATAGTCACCCAATCCATCACTTTTATAGGGTTACATGCACCCACATGCTACAGCCTGTCTCAATAATTTTACTGTCACGCTGTGTGTGTTTGTGTTTTTATTTGGGTATTTTTTGTTGTTGTAGAACTACAGGTACCAGCAAGCCCGTTATTTCCCCGCCTGCTGGTACTTGAGGTTCTCCAAGTACCAGCAAGCGGGGGAGGCTTGCTGGGCCTTGTAGTTCCACAAAAAAAAAAAACAATATTCTTTTTTTACACACATGGCTATCAGCCCGGCACCCACCACCCAGGGGTGCTGGGGACAGCCTCGGGCTTCACCTCTGGCCCTTGGGTGCCTCGAGGGGAGGAACCTCTTGATTTAAGGGGTCCCCACTCCTCCAGGGAACCCCGGCCAGGGGTGACTAGTTGGAGGGGTAATGCCAGGGCCGCAGGGACCTACATAAAAGTGTCCCCCGGCTGTGGCATTATCTCTCTGGCTAGTGGAGCCCGGTGCTGGTTTTAAAAATATGGGGGACCCCTACATCTTTTGTCCCACGTATTTTTGGAACCTGGACCGTTCTAAGAGCCCGGTGCTGGTTGTCTAAATACGGGGAACCCCTGTCCAATTTTTCCCCCAGTATTTAAATAACCAGGACCGGCTCAAAGAGCCCGAGGCTGGTTATACTAAGGAGGGGGGACCTCACGCATTTTTTTTTAACCCATTCAGACCCTTCTCCTTTAAGTTAATGGAAGCCCTGGACAACAAAATTGCATTCATGTCCTCCTCCCTCACCCTTCCCAGTCCCAAACACTCATTTTTTTTCTTTAAAAATGTATAATATATAACAAGAACAATGAGCAGGCAGGCAGCGGGCATTGGCGGCATCGGACTGAGATAGAAATTAGTGGTGGAGGGCTGGGTCAGTTGATTGTGGGAGAGTTTGTAAGCCATTGGCGGTGGCAGCGGGTATCGGCTCAGAGGCAGTAGCGGGCATTGGCTAAGGGTCATCGGCAGGATTCGGCGGAAATTATGGCTGTAGTGCCTCACTAGCCACTGACCTCACCGCACGCCACTGTGGGACAGATGTAACATGCAGAGAGAGTTAGATTTGGGAGGGGGAATGTCCTAGCATAACTGTTAATTGCAGTGTAATACTGTAATTCTGCCGTGCAGCATTTGTGGCTAAATGTCAAAGAAGCCAGTATTTACCCTGCATGCAAAACAATAAATGTATTTGAACCTACCTCCCAACTATACCAATTTTTGCAGGACAGTCACTTTTTTTGGGAATGTCCAGCTAACCCAAACAACCCCCCCACCCCTGTGGGGGCCGCAGTGTCCCATAGTCATGGGGAAGGGGGGGGGGGGTGGAAGGCTCCCTGTAGCTTGTTGCTCTGCAAATATGCACATTGTGGGTAATTCAGACCTGATCGCTAGGGTGTGTTTTTTGCATCCCTGTAATCAGGTAGTTGCCGCCTACAGCGGAAGGGAAAATTTGCTGTGCAGGTGTGTGATCACATGTGCACAAGAGCTGCACAGCTCAGCACTTACTCAGCCATTGAGGTGACGTCACAAATCCTCCCACAAAACGCCCGGTCCCTCCAGGGTTTTTCCGGACACTCCCTAGAAACATTCAGTTGCCACCCACACAAACACCCTCTTCTTGTCAATCTTCTTGTGATCTCCGGACCGTCGCACTTACGCATTGTGGCGCATACGCATGTGCAGTGCAGACCTGATTGCCCGCTGGGTGAAAATAAATTGAAGCGATCTGGTCTGAATAAGCCTCAATGTCTATTCACGGGAGACAGTGGGGCTGGGGCATGGCCAGCAGCTCACAGAGCACCTATAATGACAAAAATGGGAGACATGGCTCATGATCGCGATATACCTGCGAAGGTACGCCCTCTACTGATTGACAGGCAGAGGCATTCGCATTTTCTGCGGGGCACCCGGAGAAAATGTAGGCACACGCACAGGATGGACCCTGCGTATATGCCCCCATCCTCTTCATAGTTTTTGCGGTTGGAACGCGTATTACGATCCAAACTGAATTAGGCCCTATGTCTTATATACACGAGCAGTGTGAAAATGGGGGTAATTCGATGGGGGTAATTCCAAGTTGATCGCAGCAGGAATTTTGTTAGCAGTTGGGCAAAACCATGTGTACTGCAGGGGAGGCAGATATAACATGTGCAGAAAGAGTTAGATTTGGGTGAGTTATTTTGTTTCTGTGCAGGGTAAATACTGACTGCTTTATTTTTACACTGCAAATTAGATTGCAGATTGAACACACCACACCCAAATCTAACTCTCTCTGCACATGTTAAATCTGCCTTCCCTGCAGTGCACATAGGTGGTCATTCCGAGTTGTTCGCTCGGTAATTTTCTTCGCATCGCAGCGATTTTCAGCTTAATGCGCATGCGCAATGGCCCTCATTCCGAGTTGTTCGCTCGTTCTTTTTCATCGCATCGCAGTGAAAATCCGCTTAGTACGCATGCGCAAAGTTCGCACTGCGACTGCGCCAAGTAACTTTACTATGAAGAAAGTATTTTTACTCACGGCTTTTTCTTCGCTCCGGCGATCGTAATGTGATTGACAGGAAATGGGTGTTACTGGGCGGAAACACGGCGTTTCAGGGGCGTGTGGCTGAAAACGCTACCGTTTCCGGAAAAAACGCAGGAGTGGCCGGAGAAACGGTGGGAGTGCCTGGGCGAACGCTGGGTGTGTTTGTGACGTCAACCAGGAACGACAAGCACTGAACTGATCGCACAGGCAGAGTAAGTCTGGAGCTACTCTGAAACTGCTAAGTAGTTAGTAATCGCAATATTGCGAATACATCGGTCGCTATTTTAAGAAGCTAAGATTCACTCCCAGTAGGCGGCGGCTTAGCGTGTGTAACTCTGCTAAATTCGCCTTGCGACCGATCAACTCGGAATGAGGGCCAATGTTCGCACTGCGACTGCGCCAAGTAAATTTGCTATGCAGTTAGGAATATTACTCACGGTTTTTTCATCGTTCTGGTGATCGTAATGTGATTGACAGGAAGTGGGTGTTTCTGGGCGGAAACAGACCGTTTTAGGGGCGTGTGGGAATAAATGCTACCGTTTCTGGGAAAAACGCGGTAATGACTGGAGAAACGGAGGAGTGTCTGGGCGAACGCTGGGTGTGTTTGTGACGTCAAACCAGGAACGACAAGCACTGAACTGATCGCACTGGCAGAGTAAGTCTCGAGCTACTCAGAAACTGCACAGAGATGTCTTATCGCAATATTGCAAATCTTTCGTTCGCAATTTTAAGATGCTAAGATTCACTCCCAGTAGGCGGCGGCTTAGCGTGTGCAATGCTGCTAAAAGCAGCTTGCGAGCGAACAACTCGGAATGAGGGCCATGGGGGGTAATTCTGAGTTGATCGCAGCAGGATTTTTGTTAGCAGTTGGGCAAAACCATGTGCACTGCATTTACGAACAGATGATTTTTTATATAAATTTTAAAATGTTAGTAAATGTGTGTTTTTTTTTCAACCTGGAAGCCCAACATCGATTAAGATCGATCTTAAATAGACCCCTGGGTTTTAAGGATAACCATGGTTGAGTCCAATGGTTAATTCACATTGACCGAAGTTCTAATTAAGTCACCTGTGCTCAAGCATGATATCCTTAAAATCTGGATTGCAATGACAGCATTTGGGAACTATGCCTAAGGGTTTAATTTTTACATTTATCCACTGACAATAAATCTACCTACAGGAGAGAGCATTGACTGCATAGGAGAGAAAAGAGTTAAACATCTGGGGAGGGGTGGACCTAGCTGTGAGGAAAGTACAGCCTTCTTTAGGGGGAGGGTTTGATATATATATGGAAGGTGAGGCCATTTTAAGTCTCTTGGGATTTGCTTTAGGTGAGTGCTGCAGTGCCAGCAAATTTTGCTTTTATTGGGGATTCTTGCTGTGCAATTAATACATAGACTGATCCTCACTTTAGTGATTCCCCACTCCAGAGTAACTCCTTACTATTGTGATTATCCTCCTTCCCTCCTGGTATTGTTTGGTCTGCTGATATGTCTCGCCCCCAGCGCGTGCTAAGGGCCCCGGCTCGGTACCGTGGTTCGGACGGCCGAGCGGGCCCTGAGGCGGCAGTGGGCGGCATGAGGGACGGGGCTCCGTCCCCTAGGGCCTCACCGAACGCGGCCGCGGGCAGCGCGGACGGGTCCCGGGCCTGCTCGCCGCCGGGTGCTGGGCCGGGCACTCCGGCCGGTCGGGGGCGGCGTGGGGGACCAGGGGTCCCCTCGGGCCGCTCGAGGATCGGCGGGCGGCGGCCGTCCCCTCCGGGGGCCGCCGAGCCCGGGATCATGTCGGGCGCCCGCGGGCACGCGCGTGCGCGCCGCGGGGGGCGCCCAGGAGCGGCGTGCACTGGCTCTTCTTCCTCGCCACGGCCGAATGTTCGAGCCGGGCGGGGGGAGAGGACGAGTGAGGGAGCTGGCGGTCGCCGCGCGGGGACTATGCAGGAACCTCGCGCGGCGGCCGAAGAGGAGGATCAGTGCGGGAGGCCGATGGCGGGAGGGCGTGGGACGCGCGCTCGACGTGCGCGCGCGCCCACGCTCGCTCCGGATGCCGCTGGCCGCACACGTGCGCGCGCAGCGGCGCCAACATCACAGGGGCCACCCGCTTCTTCTCCCCAGATGCCGGAATTCGGCAGGGAGAGGGAGCCCATTAGGGGGGTGCAGCGTATGCCTCGGTTAGGCAGCGCTGGGCGCAGGGGGAGGTCGTTAGGAGAAGGGGGCACAGCAGGAGATACAAGGGGTGGCCGAGAGCAGCATGCGGGTGCGCTCTCCGCGGGTCCGGTGACACGCGGGGGAGCGCGCGCGGGGGGGTAGCAGGTCCCTGTGACTACCGCAGGACGCAGCGGCATGAGGGGAGACAGGGAATGGGTCAGCGGCCGCAGGGCCGCAGCACGGGCAGCTGCGCACGACAGCGGGTCCTCCCCAGGTCCAGGGGATTCTTCTGCTTCCCTGGATAGGGAAGGGGAAGGATCGGAGACGGAGAGCGGCTGGGCCGGCCGGGGGGCACTTGCCTTCGGATTAGAGCATGAGGGGCAGGGTCCCCGGGGCGCATCGGGCGGTCGGTGGGCGCGGGCTCGCGCCCAACCAAGGACCGGTCGTCCTTCGGGCGGCATTTCCGGGGGTCGCGCCGCACGGGATCCTCCTGGGGCCATAGCGTCGGCGCTGGCCACGGTGGTGGAGGCTCTGGGGCCATTAGCTGCAGTGGCCTCCCCTAGGGCGATGGCGGATTTCGGCCAGGCTGCGGGACGCAGGGGGTCAGGCAATCGAAAGGCATCAGCGGCGCAGCGAGTGGCACGAGCCTGCCGAGAGCTGGGGGCCGCCGCGGCGGAGCTGGAGCTAGGATCAGACCGGGAGCGGCAGGGGCGCACGGTCACTGCGCATTCCACACGGGGTGCCCGGCGTGCGCCGCAAGCGCGGGCCGGGCCCTCTTCTGTTTTGTCTTCCACAGAGGACCGAGGTGAAAGGGATTCGGCAGACTTCGTGGTTGACGATGATTGGAATGAAGACAACGAAGAATCCGGGTCGGAGAGGTCGATGGCATCCGGTGAGTTTGTACAGTCTATATCAATTTCCACCGCGAGCTCGAGTTCGCGTAGCTCTTCGTCCTCCTCCTCCTCCTCTTCTTTGGCGTCGCAAGCGTCTGACGCTGATAGTACTGCTAGGGCAAGGAAGGAGGCCGAGAAACTTGCCAAAAGGGCAGCAAAACAGCAGAAGAGGCGTAAGCGGCGCAGGCGAATTAGTGAAGAGGAGCGTAGGGCAAAGAAGAGGCGAGATCTGCCGGGGGTAGTGCGCTGCGAGTACACCGCAGTTATGCGGGGGCTGCGAGACAGCTGCCGCAAAAAGATACGTAGGGGTGACTTTGTGGACTTATTCGGTTTGACTAAGGCCATGAAGAAGGATTACAAAGCGGCGGCCGCTACGAAGGGCATGGGGGCAGAAGCTTTCAGGTCTTTTGATAACTGGCTGGCCGGATTTTGGGTGTTTGCGGCTTGCTATTTGGAGGACAGGCCGGAAGAGCACATGAATATCATCCGGTACCTTCATCTCGTGCACGACATGCAGCGCACATCCTCGGGCTCGGAATGGCGGCGATATGACCAAGAGTTTCAGGAGAAGCAGGACGGGTTACGGGTCATGGACTTTGGGTTCAAAGACGTGGAGGTCTGGCTCAAAGTGACCCGGGCATCCCAGCGGGAGGAGGAGACCCAGAAACAGGGAACGGGTGAGCGTCGCGGGGGGTCGTCAGCGCAGGGAACGGGCGCGGACGGGGGATTTGCCAAGACAGGCGGATTGGCCGTTCGCATGGGCGGGCGGTCTGCCCCTCGGGGGAAATGCTTCGCTTTTAACAGCGGAACATGTTCATATGGCAAACAGTGTCATTTTCGCCACTCTTGCCAGCAGTGCGGTGGAACCCACCCAGCCTCCTCTTGTTTCAAAGGGGGACGACAAGGCAATCGGGGGAAACAACCATACCCTAAGCAGGCCGCGAGCGGGATCGCTCAGCAGAGCACCAACGCCAGTTAAGTTGGAAACGATGGGTAAATGGTTGGGTCTGTATCCTTATAAAAGGGATGCAAAGTTTTTGTTAGACGGTTTTAAGTTCGGTTTTCGCTTGCCTGTTGCAAGCGAAGTGTCCGTGCGCGCGCACAGGAACCTTCAGTCTGCCCGAGCCTTGCCGACTGTGTTACGGGAGAAAGTGGAGAAGGAGGTCAGGTTGGGCAGGATGGAGGGGCCGTTTAAGTCACCCCCGGTGGATGACTTGGTCATCTCCCCGGTCGGGGTGGTACCAAAGAAGACTCCGGGCGCTTTTCGGCTCATTCAGCATCTTTCTTACCCGCCAGGGGCATCGGTCAACGACGCAATACCACCGGCTCATTGCTCGGTGGTGTATCAGTCATTTGACGAGGCGCTGGAGATGGTCCGCGGCTACGGGAACGGGGCCCTCATGGCTAAGATTGATGTTGAGTCAGCTTTTAGATTACTGCCATTGCATCCGGACTCATTTCGCTTTATGGGTTTCCGGATTGGGGCGGAGTATTTCATCGACAAATGTCTGCCGATGGGATGTTCCGTTTCATGCTCGTTTTTCGAGCGCTTTAGCACTTTTCTTCATTGGTGCGTGGAGTCGGCGTCAGGCGGTCATGGGGTTGCACATTACCTCGATGATTTCCTGTGCGCGGGGCCAGCTAATGACACAAGGTGCAGCGACTTGCTGTTTAGCACACGGGCCCTTTTTTACCACTTCGGTGTCCCGGTAGCCAGGGATAAAACGGAGGGTCCGGCCTCCTGCCTATCATTTTTGGGGATTGAAATTGACACCGTGGCGGGAGAGTGTCGCCTGCCCCAGGACAAAGTGTCAAAGCTCCGCGAAACTATTTGCCGTTTGAACGGCTCGCGTAAAGTCACGCTGCGGCAGGCGCAGTCCTTGCTGGGCATGCTGAACTTTGCTTGTCGGGTAATACCGATGGGCAGGGTTTTCTGCAGGAAGCTCGAAAGGGCAACAGCGGGGTGTGCCAGGCCGCATCATTTCGTTCGATTGTCCTCTGAATTAAAAAGGGATTTGGCCGTCTGGGCTTCGTTCCTGGAGGATTTCAACGGGGTGAGCATATGGCAAGCGCCAGCCGTTGACAGCGAGAGTTTGCAGCTTTTTACCGATGCTGCAGGTGCCTCGGGATTCGGTTGTTTTTTGGAGGGATCGTGGTGTGCGGCATCTTGGCCGGGAAACTGGCATAGCGAGGGTCTTACAAGAGATCTGGTGCTGCTGGAGCTTTTTCCCATTATGGTAGCGTTGGAAGTTTGGGGCGATCGGTTGGCTAACCGCAGCATAGTGTTCAGGTGCGATAATCTGGGCGTGGTGCATGCGATTAATAACCAGAGGGCGAAATCGCTAGTGGTGCTGCGGGTACTCGGACAATTGCTTTTGACATGCTTGCGTAGGAACCTATGGTTCCGGGCGCAGCACGTGCCCGGTTTGGAAAACGGAATCGCAGACGCGTTGTCGCGTGGATAGTGGGAGAGATTTTGGGATTTGGCACCTGAGGCCGAAGAGCTAGGTTTTCACTGTCCTGGTTATGTTTGGCAGGTGATCGGGCCGGACTGGAGGGTCTAGCGTTGCGGTCAATCGCGCCGGCCACGCTAAAGGCTTACGGACAAGCTTGGAGTGAATGGGAGGAGTTTGTCCAAGGGCGTCAGCATCAAGGTAAGAGCAGGCATCGGCTGATGCTTTCTTTTATGTGGCAGCTTTACGTCTCCGGTAGGTCACGGGCAGTGGTATCGCGGTATTTGGCAGGCATCTCATTTTTCTGCAAGCTGCGAGGCGTCCCTGACGTAACAAAAAGCGAGGTTCTGCGGAAGGCAATGAAAGGGTGGGCGCGAGTTGCGCCGTCGCCACCGGATAGGAGGCGGCCCATCGATGCGGCGTTGTTGCCGGCCGTCATCAAGGCGGTAGGGCGAGTCGCGTCGTCCAGGTTTGAGACGCTTTTGTTCAGTTTGGCGTTCTCAATGGCGTACCACGGGGCCTTTCGAGTTTCTGAGTTGGTAGCGCCTTCCAAGAAAGCAGATTCGCGCATGCTGGTCGGGGACGTGGTAGTGGGTGAGAGGTCCTTGCTATGCAGATTGCGGCGCTCCAAGACGGATCAAGTGGGGAGAGGGCGCTGGGTTACAATGGTTCCAGCGCTGGAGGAGAGCGTTTGCCCGGTGGGGCTGGCCATGCAATATGTGGTGGTGCGACCCGTTAAGGAGGGGTCTTGGCTGTTGCATTATGATGGGCTGCCAGTCACGAAATACCAGTTTCGTTGGATGCTGAGTCGTTGTTTGGCGGGTTTGGGCCTCCCACCCACTGCTTTCGGTACTCACTCCTTTCGCATAGGCGCAGCGACGTCGGCGGCTGCGGCGGGTTGCTCCAGAACTGAAATCCAGGTGGTGGGGCGATGGAAGTCGTCAAGTTACAGACGATATATTCGCCCCGTCACATGAGAAGTCGGTTTGCGCTTGGTGCTTTGTTTAAATTGCAATATATTATGTTGTTCCAGTTCTGTGATTTTATGGTGTTGTGCGTATGTTGGTGTTCCCCCCTTTTTTATCCTACTCAGGGATTAGCTACTCGCCGTTGCTGGCATGAGTCGGCAGCGGGGGTCTGGAGTTATTAGCGATTTTTTGCCTGACTTGACGGACTGAATTCTAATTTATAATTCGGCTCATTTGGTCTAATCAGAGTCCCTCAGCAGGTCTTTACGTTTCACCTCCAGCTGAGTTATTACATGTGTTTCCCATTTTATACCCCCCCCCCCTCCCTGTTTTTTATTTCGTTTGTTTTATTTGATCTTCCCCCTTTGTGTCTTTAATTGAGCTTTAAATTGGAAACGGAACAGGGTGCAGTCGGCTAGGCCATGACTGCTGCAATAGCGAGATATAAAGTTTTTCTTTTTGGCAGATCCTTCAGTACAAACAATTAATAAGCCTCTTAGTAATCAATTCTACCCCTCTTTTTCCCTTCAGGATGGTTCGAAGACTATTTGCCCATTTGGGTGGTTGGCCACTCTTACATTTACTGGGCGGCCAGGTTGGTGGCCTCGGAAGGGTCTCAGGCATTGCTAGGAACACAGGGTGTCAGATGGCTTGGCTGGCGAGGAATGATGTGGGGTGAGCTGAGGAGTAGGTTAGTGAGTCAGGCCAGCAAGCATGGAGTCCCTAGGGTTTTGGTTGTCCATCTAGGTGGCAACGACCTGGGGAAGAGGACATCCTTGGATCTGCGGTGGGCCATGATACAGGATCTGGCAAGTGTGACCGCGGCATGGACCAATTGTGTGTTGGTTTTTTCCATGATGGTGCCAAGATTGTGTTGGAGGGGTGTGGCGGATGGGCGCCAGATTGATGAGGCCCGGAAAAAGGTGAACGGAGCGGTGGCAAAGTGGGTGCTGTCCCACGGTGGGAGGGTGGTTCGCCACCCGAGGATACGGTTCAGAGACAGCCACCTTTTCCGGCGCGATGGAGTACATCTATCCAATGAGGGGATGATGTTTTTTCTGGAGGATCTAGGTTTCGCTTTGCAGGAGTTAGGGTAGGTTTATGGTGGCGGTGCGAAAGACTGTGGGGATGAGTCTTTCGCTGTTGGCGGAAAAGAACGGCAGTTTTGTATTGTAGGGAAAACTGTAGTGTTTTTACAGTTTGTTGTGGTTTAGGTGCACTCACCTCCATCGACTTATGGCCGCTTGACCACCCGTCCGGGAAGGCAGCGGCAGGGCACCCAGGAGCGGTGGGTAGTCACTGTGGGGGTTGAGTTGTCACCTATTACCGGATTATGGTAAGTTTTAGTAAATTTATAGGGTTAGTTATTTAAGGTTAATTTAGATTAATTGAGCCGTTCTTTTGGGCCGCCACCATATGCCAGCTGGAGCGGCATATTAAATTAATTTCTTTATTACAGGTTTCCTAATGGATAGGGACAAATAAATAGCTAGCAATTTTCTGCCAAAATTCAAGTCTCAGTGTCGTTATTTCTGGTTCTTGGTTATGAATGCTTTACTTTCAAAGAAAGGGGTCCACCAAATATCACTAAGATGTTTAGGAGAGAGCATTGACTGCATAGGAGAGAAAAGAGTTAAACATCTGGGGAGGGGTGGACCTAGCTGTGAGGAAAGTACAGCCTTCTTTAGGGGGAGGGTTTGATATATATATGGAAGGTGAGGCCATTTTAAGTCTCTTGGGATTTGCTTTCCCACCCTCCCGCCCTGGTAGTTGGAAATTTTGGCACGTGGTGCTTTGGCTCTAAGTTGTTGGCTGTTTTCGTTGGCTATTTGTTGGCGGAAAAGAACGGCAGTTTTGTATTGTAGGGAAAACTGTAGTGTTTTTACAGTTTGTTGTGGTTTAGGTGCACTCACCTCCATCGACTTATGGCCGCTTGACCACCCGTCCGGGAAGGCAGCGGCAGGGCACCCAGGAGCGGTGGGTAGTCACTGTGGGGGTTGAGTTGTCACCTATTACCGGTTTATGGTAAGTTTTAGTAAATTTATAGGGTTAGTTATTTAAGGTTAATTTAGATTAATTGAGCCGTTCTTTTGGGCCGCCACCATATGCCAGCTGGAGCGGCATATTAAATTAATTTCTTTATTACAGGTTTCCTAATGGATAGGGACAAATAAATAGCTAGCAATTTTCTGCCAAAATTCAAGTCTCAGTGTCGTTATTTCTGGTTCTTGGTTATGAATGCTTTACTTTCAAAGAAAGGGGTCCACCAAATATCACTAAGATGTTTAATATCCCTGTAACTGTTATGATTACAGTATTTCACTAAATAATTTAATTTGCTGAACCTTCTGTAAAAAGAAATATTAAGATGCTGTAATTCCCAGATGCAGCAAATTTGTTAGCTAGTGGGCAAAACCATGTGCACTGCAGGGATGGGGGGGGGCAGATATAACATTTGCAGAGAGATTTAGGTGGGTTATATTGTTTGTGTGCAGGGTAAATACTGTCTGTTTTGTTTTTACACTGCAATTTAGATTTCAGTTTGAACACACCGCACCAAAATCTAACTCTCTCTGCACATATTATACACCCCCCCCCCCTGCAGTGTACATGGTTTTAGCTAATAAATTTGCTGCTGTGATCAGATCTGAGTTAAGCCCTATGTATTTGGCACTGGCAAAGGGTTAGAGGCCTTGCTGTAGAGCTCACACCTTTCTTATCATGCATTGTAATATTTCCTATGTCCTGATGTTGTGCTCTCTGCTCCATCCAAGTAAACAGCAATGTAGCGTGGCTATCAAAGAGCGTGAAGATTGCAGATTTCCTGGGATTAATGCTAAAGAATGCTATTATAGAGGCTGCTGCTTTAATTCAAGTGTCACTGGGGTTAAATGGTGTTTTTAACCTTAAAAACACAGGTAGAGTATACAGTACAGTGGTAGAGTGGGAGCATGTAGTGCTATTGATTACAGATTTGATGGAGCTTAAACATGGATAAGGTCCATAGCTATAAGAGTTTATCTTGTGTATCCTTTATTCTTAGTCATGGTCAGATAAGATTAGAAAATACCATTTAAGTGGAAATTTCCTGTTAGCTGTTTTAGCTAAATTGCACCAGTTAAAAAAAAAAAACTAAGCTGCTGTAATTCCTGGATGTTTCCTTACTGCATCAACAGGAAGTGACAAGAAACAATGTAATGTGGAACCGTACAGCAGAAGGGATTGCGGCTACCCCACAATAAGTGCAGCGGAATGTAAGAAGAGGAATTTTTGCTTTGACTGCAGCATTCCCGGGGTTAACTGGTGTTTCTTCAAGTCACAAGGTATGGAGCTGCTGTATAGTTACTGGCAAGTCAGTAGTTGTATGATGCTCACACCCAGGGCCGGATTAACAATGGGGCGGATGGAGCTGCAGCTCCAGGCCCCCCATTGCAAACAGGCCCACAGGAGACTGACAGCCATGACAGGAAAATAACTTTTTCCTGTCACAGACTGTCAGCGACTGTCCTCTCTCCCATGCCCCGACGCCAGCACTCTCACCAAGAGCCACAGGACGGTGCAGGCAGTGTGGTGGCCGCATCTCACCCCCAGTCTCTCCTTCTCCGGGGTCCTGACTGATCCTGTCACTCACAAGCTCCGCCCCCTCAGACTACACGAGGAGCTGCTGCTGCTGCATGAAGCCTGGTAATTGTAAGTTGTACAATGGCTTCTGGATAAGTAGCATCGACTGCTTTGTGTGTGTAGTGTTTGTGTGCATGTAGTGGTGTGCATGTATGTACATGTGATGTTGTGTACTGTATGTGTGTTTGTGTGTACTGTATGTCTGTGTAGTGTATGTGTGTAGTGTGCACTATGCACTATGTGGTGATGTGTGTGTACTGTCTGTGTGTATATGTGGTGGTGTGTGTGCGTGTACTGTGCATGTGTATATGCATGTGTATATGCTGTGGCGTGTGTGTGTGTATATATATATATATATATATATATATATATATATATGTATGTATGTGGTGGTGTGTGTGTAGTGATGTGTTTGTGTACTGTATGTGTATGTAGTGTATACTGTGCGTGTGTATATGCAGTGGTGGTGTGTGTACTGTGTGTGTATATGTGGTGGTGCGTGTTTGTTGTGTGTACTATGTGTGTGTATGTGGTGGTAGGCAGGGATAAAAGTGAAACAACAAATGAATACCTGGCGCTTATCAAGGCATCAAAACTGTTTGGCCAATCGCTATATTATTGTATGTAGAATTCTCATGTAATGCTGCAGTACTGTGATGCCAGGGTTAAGTAACAACAAAAAAAGGTAATAGGAATACTTAGGGCGTGCCATAACATATTTATTAAAAATGAATATTACTGTACATACACATTATGCATACATAATAACAATACTGTAAGTCATTAAAAATATATTAAATGAACAAGACTTGTCTTATTTCTAATCATTAAGGTTACCCAATAATCGATGGTATTAAATCCTAAAAAGTGCCAAATAGAAGTTTAGTTTCAACAGTTGTATTCTGATAAAGTTAGTGCTTGTTTATTCCAGCAATGTCAGTCTCTGGAGGGGGGGAGCCTGACTGTACGGCACAAATAGGTAAATGTATTATAGCCGCACGCATCATGCCGCTATAACACTTCCTGCGTCGCCTCATTACTGAGGCGAAGCAGGAAGGGACATCAACAAGATGTATTAACATCTTGTCTGCCGAAGCGCTCCCCCCTCCGGTGATGTACCCCTGAGCACACAGCGCGTCAGCTCAGTGCTGACGCGCTGCGTCTCCTACCCGGCCGGCTCCTCTGTGCATGCGCAGGAACTCGTTACTCAGGTGAGAACTTCAGCGCAGTCCGGTGCCGGCACCCGCCACAGGCAGCGACAGCTCTGTACCTGCTGTAGTGTATGGTGCAGGTGTATGACACCTGCAGCTGTCCAAATCGACAGCTGCAGGTGTCGGAATGGTCAGCGATGCTGACCGTTCATATATTGCCCGCGCATATCCGCCTGCTATGTTTTAGATAGCCGCACCGCAGCCATCATACATGGGGGAGAAGAGGTATAACGCACATCATGTGCGCTGATACCGCTTCTCCCCCATATTGCCAGATCATACATTTACCGAAAAAAGAGCACGGCGCTATGCTCCACCTCCTAGATGTTACACTTATCCCCACAGCAATGATGTAACGGAATAACTTTTACGCTGACAAAAGGAGGTCGCCGGGGCTCTGTATGTAACGTACCAGCGCTATGCTCCACCTTTGATGTTTGTAGTTATTGTACAAAGTTACTGTATATCCAAGATGCTATTAACAAACATTAGGAATGGAGAAGGCCAGCAGCTGTTAAAGTACTTTACCCACGATGCTGTGGGGATAAGAGTAACATCTAGGAGGTGGAGCATAGCACCGCGCTCTTTTTGAACCGTACAGTCAGACGCCCTCTCTCCAGAGACTGACATTGCTGGAATAAATAAGCACAACTAACTTTAATGGAATACAACTATTGAAACTAAAATTCTATATGACACTTTTTAGGATTGGATACCATCGATTAAGGATTTCTGTCCATAAACCCTTATTGGGTAACCTTAATTATTTGAAGATAAAAGGAGTCTTGTTCAATTGTTCAGTTAATATATTTTTAATGATATATTGTTATTATGTGTGCATAATGTGTATGTAAAATAAATTTTTTATAAATTTGTTATTGTGCTCCCTAGGTATTCCTGATACCTTTTTTTGTTAGGGGTTAAAGTGTATCAGAACGGGGCAGAACTGCGTTTCCGTCAGTTGTATGTGGAATAAGCGGCACTGCTACCATGGGCATTTATTATGTGTATAAGCGGCATTGATACTGTGGACGTTAACATGTATGTAAGTGGCACTGCTACCACGGACATTTATTATGTGTATAAGAGGCACTGCTGCCACGGGGAATTATGTGTATAAGGGGCATTCCTACCGTGGGCATCATTATGTGTATAAGCGGCACTGCTATTTACAGGGGGTTTCCTTTTGTTTGTTAACTTTCACATTACACTGTTGATATAAGTGAAGTGGAGATGGCAATTAAGGTGACTGAAGGAAGGCCACACCCCCACACCACTGATCATGCCCCCCACACCACTAGCCACACCCCATGTGGCGGTGCACAATTAGGCCCTTTGTAAATTTCAGCTCCAGGCCCATGTGGACCTTAATCTGGCACTGCTCACACCTGTTAAGCTGGATACACACAGAATGCCCTACACAGGGGGTGAAATGAGCGCCCCCCCACCCCTCGTACGCTCAGTACACATCACGCTGTGCTGAGCGGGGGGAGAGATGTGTGCTGAGCAGTTCGCTCAGCACACATCTCTCCCCAAAATCGGGCCGTGAATACAGACCTTTAAACTGGATCCACACTTAGATTATCTGTCCAATTTTTTTTTTTCTAGTTGAAACAAAATTATGCTAATATGTGGCAGCAAATGACAATTGACCATTTGCTCACAAACACTGGAAAACATCCAAAAATGGTCATTTAGATAAATTGGTTAAATCCATTTCATTTAGCTAATTTATCCAAACTACCTTTATTGTATCTTTGTGGGTGAATGATGTGTGGGTCAGTGTTGAGGGTGGTGGAGGAGATGGGTAATAGGCACAGCAGGGTGTGGACAGTCAAATAGTGTGCTTAGAGGTTCAGAGTCATTGTATGAGACTCTGGCAACAGTGACTTGATGAGTCTGGTGTCCATAGGGTGGGACGCACTAACCTTTTTATGCTATTGAAATAGTTCTCCTCCTGACCGACGCAGTTCCTTGCTCCGAGGTTGGTGTATTGTCCTGTTGCAGCGCCTCTCCACTGTGGTCACAGTGAGCTGTGTGGTGTTGCTGGCGCATGCCAATCTCCCCCCAACCTCCCTCTGGCATTTCAGACCTACGTACGCATGATGGGATCTTGTATGATATGCGCGTGTGCTGTAGAGATGAAAGTGGCGGTGAGGAGGCAGATCGTGAGATGGGGAAACTTTGTGGGCTGTTAGCGAAGGGGAGCACTGGGCAATCTGAGTTGCAAAGAGGGCAGCAGAAGAGGTTATTGCATGTGCACTGGTGACAGGTCCATCCTTGGTGGCTAGCCTCAGTGGTAAAGGGGTACATGAGCTAGTGTCCCTTGGTCAGCCATGTACCATGGCCACCTCCCTACCTCCTATATATTCTCCCTAATCTGTCACTTTGTTACGGTCTGCTGCTGGCACTGGTGTATCGTCCTGCAGATGCCGTCTCCGCCCATTGCTGTGACTTCCCCCAGAGTTAGCCACACAGAGTGACAGATCTGGGAAAATATATAGGAGATCATTACTTTCACTTGCAGCCTACCTTATTTTTTGCAGCCTAGCATGCTCCTGACCCCTTCTCTCACTAATACTTATACAACATTCATGAACTCATCTTAAGGTTTCTTTATTATTCAGTCACACTGTCTTGGATCCAAACCATTTCCTGTGGCATTGCAGTCAAACAATTGAGCTATTTACCCTTGCATAGAAAGGTATAATCTAAGCTAGAGAATTCTATTTGGAGCTCACCTTGTACTTTGTGAAGAAATAATCAGCATTGTGGCTGAGCAGATATATGGAGTGTGTGGCTGCACACTGCATTGATCTGCTGAGTTGCAATGCTAATAATATTTTTTTGCAAAGTACCAATAGCTTCATATAATGTTCACAATTTTTATGCAGGATCAAGTAGCTCAATGGGTAGGGTGTTTGATTAGAATTCAACAGGTTATAGGTTCGAATCCTGGGTATGGTAGTTTGAGGTGTTATTTAATAAAGTGTGTTTATATATTAGTCACACATGGCTTACTTGTACAAATGGCATGTTACCAGTTAGTGCTGACTGCTGATATGCCATTTGCACAAGCAAGCCATGTGTGACTGTATATGCATTTAAGGAGGGCAATACCACAAACCATTGAGTGTCAAGTATACTAGATATATCTTCATATCTCATGTGCTTTCTCTGAGACCAATCTTGTTATGCCCCTTCCCCACGAGGCATGCGCCTTTTGTCCATATTGCAAAAATAGTGGGGGGGGGGGGCATATAATTCTCTGTCACAGGGCACTAAAAAGTCTAGTTATGGCTCTGGTATGCATTATGTAATCTGGCAGACCATCTCTCCAACACTGGCTGATTGGAATAGAAATCCGGTTATCTATGTGAGCAAATGACCATCAACGATTTACTCTCAAACACTAGAAAATGGACAAAAATGGTCCCCTAAACAAATTGGTTAAATTTTGGGTTTAACCAATTTGTGTAATGACCATTTTTGACCACTTTTCTAGTGTTTGGGAGCAAATGGTTAATCGACATTTGCTCCTATACATTACCAGATTTTTATTCCATCCATCCAGACTGGATAGATAGCCTGACAGATAATTGAGTAGTGTACGCCCAGGATAACTGTCAGTTATGCTTTCTTTTATGATGGCACACAAATGGGTGGGCAGATCCAGGGGAAGCTCTGCCCACTCATGCATAGTTGTCAACTGATGTGAAGTTCCAGGGGGCAATCTCAGTTATAAATAAAAGTATCTGGAAATTGTCCCTAGTTTAATTAAAAAAAAAAAAAATTGATCAACTCCATTTATTTAGTATGATATCCCAGGTGATAGGATGCCGGCAGTCAGAATAACATGCTTTATTAAATAACACATCTCAAACTACAATACCCAGGATTCAAACCTATAACCTGTTGAATTCTAATCAAACACCCTACCCATTGAGCTATTTGATCCTGCATAAAAATTGTGAACATTATATGAAGCTATTGGTACTTTGAAAAAAAAAAGTACCAGCATTGCAACGCAGCAGATCCATGCAGTTTGCAGCCACACACTACATGTATCTGCTCAGCCACAATGCTGATTATTTCTTCACAAAGTACAAGGTGAGCTCCAAATAGAATTCTCTATCTTAGAATTATACCTTTCTATGCCAAACCTAGAAGTCGGGCCCCCCACCCTGGGATCCCCCAGAGGGAGGCCCGCCCCGTCATGCGGCAGGCTTGTCCGTTTTGGAAGCAGGCTGACGGGCAGCCCAGGCTTGCTTCAGTCTGGGCTTGGCAGGTCTGGAAGCATGAGCTTGCTTTGGGTATGCCTGACCATGGGTACGCTTTACCTGGAGGATGAAAGGGCCAAGGAAAAGTACTTTTAGCCTTCTGCGTGGTAGGAGTCATACTAGGTAGGCAAGTTGTTTTAGCAGTAGCCAGATCAGCTACAATCTTATTGAGGTCTTCTCCAAAGAGAGTGTCTCCCTTGAAAGGAAGCACCTCCAGGGTTTTCTTGGAATCCATATCCACCGACCAGGATCTCAACCAGCTGTATAAAGTATTACCTTGGAACTGGCTCTCCACTCCCCATTATCTGGTTATCATGACTTCCTCCGCCAGTTTCCAGACTCGCTTGCTGAAGCTCGGCCACTTCTTCCTAGCAGCAGGCTCCTGGATCACTGGGCAGCAGAGGTGCTTGGGAGCCGGATGGGGGAGGAGCAATAAGGCAGGCAGCCTTTGGCACCCACACACACCCACACACACCCACACACACCCACACACCCACACACACACACACACACACACACCCACACACACCAAAAAAGAACATATCCCAGTTTAACATAACACTATGTGGTGCAAGGTATGGAGCTGGTCACTTGTATCAGACCTCTGACATTTGCCTTTTCACCCATATTGCATACTTTTTCTTGCAGGTTGTGTCTTAATTCAAGAAGTGTTCTAAGTACTTCAGCTTAGTATCTTTACTGACCCCTCTTTACCCCACACTACATAACTGACCCCTCTATACCCTACACTACATCACTGACCTTTCTATAACCATCACTGCATTACTGACACCTCTTTACAGTACACTGACCTCTATATACCTGCTAGTACATCCCTGATGCCTATATTCCCTACGCTACATCCCTGACACCTCTATTCCCTACGCCACATCCCTGACGCCTCTATTCCCTACGCCACATCCCTGATGCCTCTATTCCCTACGCCACATCCCTGACGCCTCTATTCCCTACGCCACATCCCTGACGCCTCTATTCCCTACGCCACATCCCTGACGCCTCTATTCCCTACGCCACATCCCTGACGCCTCTATTTCCTATGCCACATCCCTGACGCCTCTATTTCCTACGCCACATCCATGATGCCTCTATTCCCTACGCCACATCCATGACGCCTCTATTCCCTACGCCACATCCCTGACGCCTCTATTCCCTACGCTACATCCCTGACGCCTCTATTCCCTACGCCACATCCCTGACGCCTCTATTCCCTACGCTACATCCCTGACGCCTCTATTCCCTACGCTACATCCCTGACGCCTCTATACAGTACAATGCATTACTGATCCCTCTAGACCATACATCCTCATTACATCAGAGAGTTAGTGAAACACTGGAAAAAATAAGGGTATAAGTGGACTACAGAAACTGATGCTCTAAACAAAGGAGAGAGAGAGAGAGAGAGAGAGAGAGAGAGTAAAGCACAAGGGAAAGTGGGCAATTGGAACACCATAGAGAGAGGAGAGATAGAAATGCCTGAAAAAGTAAAGGGGGTTGGGTATGGCATCCGGCGCTCGGGATTCCAGAGGTCACATGATCCCCAATCCTAATACTAACCCTCTGGGGGGGTGGTGGATAGGGCTAACCCTCAGGGGGTGGCAGCTAGGGCTACCCCCCCCCCCCCTCCTAGTGCCTTCCCTTACACCACCTCCCCTGGTCCGACTCCTAACCCTCCCTCCAATACTCACCTTCGGGATGTTGGCTGTCTGTGTGCCGGCACCAGTCTCCCAAGTGGTGTCAGGATTCCAACATCGGTCAAATGACCGCCGGTATACCGTCTGCCAGGATGGTAAATGTATCCTGAGGACAGGTAGTGAGTGTGGAGGGATAGGTGGTTCAGTAAAATGTAACGGCTCAAACTGCGATCATTCACTGATAAATTGATTTATAGCTCTCCCTTTTTAACCATTGCAATTATAAAAGCAATGTTTTTTAAACTTTTAAATAAAGCTTGTTAGCATCCCCAGCACACTGTATATGCTGGGAGATGTAGTTATCAATATGAAAACATTTAATTACTGTATGAACTCTAATCCCCCAACTGAAACCTGGATGGTGCTCCTGGCAAGTGACATCCTGGCCAAGGGGTAGATACGCCCCTGAGGGTCAGGGCCAGCAACAGAAATCTTGGGCCCCAGTACACTGATATCTCTGGGGCCCCCTTAAGCCCCCCTTAACTTGGCAGAGGGATCTTTAAAAAAAAAAATGGAGCCTTTGACTCGGACCGTCAGTGAGGCCGGCAGGTGGTTTTCATACTGGGCTATCCAGCTCTTCGGTGGCGGTGGCAGGGACATTCAGAAAAGGGCCAGCACAGCAACATGCATAATAATGGCAATACAGTATGGACCACAGGGACTGGACAAAGTGATGGGGTAAAAGGAGGGGGGAGGGTTTAGTTGGCCTGTTGACACTGCAGCATACTTACGACTGCAAGGGATATAGGACTCTTGAGTTCACGGGCCAATTTCATGGCAGTCTCGGATAGGAGGGCATTGTGGATTCACCAAGGGAATGCTGATGCTGACTCCAAGAACTTCAGCGCAGTCCGGTGCCGGCACCCGCCACAGGCAGCGACAGCTCTGTACCTGCTGTAGTGTATGGTGCAGGTGTATGACACCTGCAGCTGTCCAAATCGACAGCTGCAGGTGTCGGAATGGTCAGCGATGCTGACCGTTCATATATTGCCCGCGCATATCCGCCTGCTATGTTTTAGATAGCCGCACCGCAGCCATCATACATGGGGGAGAAGAGGTATAACGCACATCATGTGCGCTGATACCGCTTCTCCCCCATATTGCCAGATCATACATTTACCGAAAATAGAGCACGGTGCTATGCTCCACCTCCTAGATGTTACACTTATCCCCACAGCAATGATGTAACGGAATAACTTTTACGCTGACAAAAGGAGGTCGCCGGGGCTCTGTATGTAACGTACCAGCGCTATGCTCCACCTTTGATGTTTGTAGTTATTGTACAAAGTTACTGTATATCCAAGATGCTATTAACAAACATTAGGAATGGAGAAGGCCAGCAGCTGTTAAAGTACTTTACCCACGATGCTGTGGGGATAAGAGTAACATCTAGGAGGTGGAGCATAGCACCGCGCTCTTTTTGAACCGTACAGTCAGACGCCCTCTCTCCAGAGACTGACATTGCTGGAATAAATAAGCACAACTAACTTTAATGGAATACAACTATTGAAACTAAAATTCTATATGACACTTTTTAGGATTGGATACCATCGATTAAGGATTTCTGTCCATAAACCCTTATTGGGTAACCTTAATTATTTGAAGATAAAAGGAGTCTTGTTCAATTGTTCAGTTAATATATTTTTAATGATATATTGTTATTATGTGTGCATAATGTGTATGTAAAATAAATTTTTTATAAATTTGTTATTGTGCTCCCTAGGTATTCCTGATACCTTTTTTTGTTAGGGGTTAAAGTGTATCAGAACGGGGCAGAACTGCGTTTCCGTCAGTTGTATGTGGAATAAGCGGCACTGCTACCATGGGCATTTATTATGTGTATAAGCGGCATTGATACTGTGGACGTTAACATGTATGTAAGTGGCACTGCTACCACGGACATTTATTATGTGTATAAGAGGCACTGCTGCCACGGGGAATTATGTGTATAAGGGGCATTCCTACCGTGGGCATCATTATGTGTATAAGCGGCACTGCTATTTACAGGGGGTTTCCTTTTGTTTGTTAACTTTCACATTACACTGTTGATATAAGTGAAGTGGAGATGGCAATTAAGGTGACTGAAGGAAGGCCACACCCCCACACCACTGATCATGCCCCCCACACCACTAGCCACACCCCATGTGGCGGTGCACAATTAGGCCCTTTGTAAATTTCAGCTCCAGGCCCATGTGGACCTTAATCTGGCACTGCTCACACCTGTTAAGCTGGATACACACAGAATGCCCTACACAGGGGGTGAAATGAGCGCCCCCCCACCCCTCGTACGCTCAGTACACATCACGCTGTGCTGAGCGGGGGGAGAGATGTGTGCTGAGCAGTTCGCTCAGCACACATCTCTCCCCAAAATCGGGCCGTGAATACGGACCTTTAAACTGGATCCACACTTAGATTATCTGTCCAATTTTTTTTTTTCTAGTTGAAACAAAATTATGCTAATATGTGGCAGCAAATGACAATTGACCATTTGCTCACAAACACTGGAAAACATCCAAAAATGGTCATTTAGATAAATTGGTTAAATCCATTTCATTTAGCTAATTTATCCAAACTACCTTTATTGTATCTTTGTGGGTGAATGATGTGTGGGTCAGTGTTGAGGGTGGTGGAGGAGATGGGTAATAGGCACAGCAGGGTGTGGACAGTCAAATAGTGTGCTTAGAGGTTCAGAGTCATTGTATGAGACTCTGGCAACAGTGACTTGATGAGTCTGGTGTCCATAGGGTGGGACGCACTAACCTTTTTATGCTATTGAAATAGTTCTCCTCCTGACCGACGCAGTTCCTTGCTCCGAGGTTGGTGTATTGTCCTGTTGCAGCGCCTCTCCACTGTGGTCACAGTGAGCTGTGTGGTGTTGCTGGCGCATGCCAATCTCCCCCCAACCTCCCTCTGGCATTTCAGACCTACGTACGCATGATGGGATCTTGTATGATATGCGCGTGTGCTGTAGAGATGAAAGTGGCGGTGAGGAGGCAGATCGTGAGATGGGGAAACTTTGTGGGCTGTTAGCGAAGGGGAGCACTGGGCAATCTGAGTTGCAAAGAGGGCAGCAGAAGAGGTTATTGCATGTGCACTGGTGACAGGTCCATCCTTGGTGGCTAGCCTCAGTGGTAAAGGGGTACATGAGCTAGTGTCCCTTGGTCAGCCATGTACCATGGCCACCTCCCTACCTCCTATATATTCTCCCTAATCTGTCACTTTGTTACGGTCTGCTGCTGGCACTGGTGTATCGTCCTGCAGATGCCGTCTCCGCCCATTGCTGTGACTTCCCCCAGAGTTAGCCACACAGAGTGACAGATCTGGGAAAATATATAGGAGATCATTACTTTCACTTGCAGCCTACCTTATTTTTTGCAGCCTAGCATGCTCCTGACCCCTTCTCTCACTAATACTTATACAACATTCATGAACTCATCTTAAGGTTTCTTTATTATTCAGTCACACTGTCTTGGATCCAAACCATTTCCTGTGGCATTGCAGTCAAACAATTGAGCTATTTACCCTTGCATAGAAAGGTATAATCTAAGCTAGAGAATTCTATTTGGAGCTCACCTTGTACTTTGTGAAGAAATAATCAGCATTGTGGCTGAGCAGATATATGGAGTGTGTGGCTGCACACTGCATTGATCTGCTGAGTTGCAATGCTAATAATATTTTTTTGCAAAGTACCAATAGCTTCATATAATGTTCACAATTTTTATGCAGGATCAAGTAGCTCAATGGGTAGGGTGTTTGATTAGAATTCAACAGGTTATAGGTTCGAATCCTGGGTATGGTAGTTTGAGGTGTTATTTAATAAAGTGTGTTTATATATTAGTCACACATGGCTTACTTGTACAAATGGCATGTTACCAGTTAGTGCTGACTGCTGATATGCCATTTGCACAAGCAAGCCATGTGTGACTGTATATGCATTTAAGGAGGGCAATACCACAAACCATTGAGTGTCAAGTATACTAGATATATCTTCATATCTCATGTGCTTTCTCTGAGACCAATCTTGTTATGCCCCTTCCCCACGAGGCATGCGCCTTTTGTCCATATTGCAAAAATAGTGGGGGGGGGGGCATATAATTCTCTGTCACAGGGCACTAAAAAGTCTAGTTATGGCTCTGGTATGCATTATGTAATCTGGCAGACCATCTCTCCAACACTGGCTGATTGGAATAGAAATCCGGTTATCTATGTGAGCAAATGACCATCAACGATTTACTCTCAAACACTAGAAAATGGACAAAAATGGTCCCCTAAACAAATTGGTTAAATTTTGGGTTTAACCAATTTGTGTAATGACCATTTTTGACCACTTTTCTAGTGTTTGGGAGCAAATGGTTAATCGACATTTGCTCCTATACATTACCAGATTTTTATTCCATCCATCCAGACTGGATAGATAGCCTGACAGATAATTGAGTAGTGTACGCCCAGGATAACTGTCAGTTATGCTTTCTTTTATGATGGCACACAAATGGGTGGGCAGATCCAGGGGAAGCTCTGCCCACTCATGCATAGTTGTCAACTGATGTGAAGTTCCAGGGGGCAATCTCAGTTATAAATAAAAGTATCTGGAAATTGTCCCTAGTTTAATTAAAAAAAAAAAAAATTGATCAACTCCATTTATTTAGTATGATATCCCAGGTGATAGGATGCCGGCAGTCAGAATAACATGCTTTATTAAATAACACATCTCAAACTACAATACCCAGGATTCAAACCTATAACCTGTTGAATTCTAATCAAACACCCTACCCATTGAGCTATTTGATCCTGCATAAAAATTGTGAACATTATATGAAGCTATTGGTACTTTGAAAAAAAAAAGTACCAGCATTGCAACGCAGCAGATCCATGCAGTTTGCAGCCACACACTACATGTATCTGCTCAGCCACAATGCTGATTATTTCTTCACAAAGTACAAGGTGAGCTCCAAATAGAATTCTCTATCTTAGAATTATACCTTTCTATGCCAAACCTAGAAGTCGGGCCCCCCACCCTGGGATCCCCCAGAGGGAGGCCCGCCCCGTCATGCGGCAGGCTTGTCCGTTTTGGAAGCAGGCTGACGGGCAGCCCAGGCTTGCTTCAGTCTGGGCTTGGCAGGTCTGGAAGCATGAGCTTGCTTTGGGTATGCCTGACCATGGGTACGCTTTACCTGGAGGATGAAAGGGCCAAGGAAAAGTACTTTTAGCCTTCTGCGTGGTAGGAGTCATACTAGGTAGGCAAGTTGTTTTAGCAGTAGCCAGATCAGCTACAATCTTATTGAGGTCTTCTCCAAAGAGAGTGTCTCCCTTGAAAGGAAGCACCTCCAGGGTTTTCTTGGAATCCATATCCACCGACCAGGATCTCAACCAGCTGTATAAAGTATTACCTTGGAACTGGCTCTCCACTCCCCATTATCTGGTTATCATGACTTCCTCCGCCAGTTTCCAGACTCGCTTGCTGAAGCTCGGCCACTTCTTCCTAGCAGCAGGCTCCTGGATCACTGGGCAGCAGAGGTGCTTGGGAGCCGGATGGGGGAGGAGCAATAAGGCAGGCAGCCTTTGGCACCCACACACACCCACACACACCCACACCCACACACACCCACACCCACACACCCACACACACACACACACACACCCACACACACCAAAAAAGAACATATCCCAGTTTAACATAACACTATGTGGTGCAAGGTATGGAGCTGGTCACTTGTATCAGACCTCTGACATTTGCCTTTTCACCCATATTGCATACTTTTTCTTGCAGGTTGTGTCTTAATTCAAGAAGTGTTCTAAGTACTTCAGCTTAGTATCTTTACTGACCCCTCTTTACCCCACACTACATAACTGACCCCTCTATACCCTACACTACATCACTGACCTTTCTATAACCATCACTGCATTACTGACACCTCTTTACAGTACACTGACCTCTATATACCTGCTAGTACATCCCTGATGCCTATATTCCCTACGCTACATCCCTGACACCTCTATTCCCTACGCCACATCCCTGACGCCTCTATTCCCTACGCCACATCCCTGATGCCTCTATTCCCTACGCCACATCCCTGACGCCTCTATTCCCTACGCCACATCCCTGACGCCTCTATTCCCTACGCCACATCCCTGACGCCTCTATTCCCTACGCCACATCCCTGACGCCTCTATTTCCTACGCCACATCCCTGACGCCTCTATTTCCTACGCCACATCCATGATGCCTCTATTCCCTACGCCACATCCATGACGCCTCTATTCCCTACGCCACATCCCTGACGCCTCTATTCCCTACGCTACATCCCTGACGCCTCTATTCCCTACGCTACATCCCTGACGCCTCTATTCCCTACGCCACATCCCTGACGCCTCTATTCCCTACGCTACATCCCTGACGCCTCTATTCCCTACGCTACATCCCTGACGCCTCTATACAGTACAATGCATTACTGATCCCTCTAGACCATACATCCTCATTACATCAGAGAGTTAGTGAAACACTGGAAAAAATAAGGGTATAAGTGGACTACAGAAACTGATGCTCTAAACAAAGGAGAGAGAGAGAGAGAGAGAGAGAGAGAGAGAGAGAGAGTAAAGCACAAGGGAAAGTGGGCAATTGGAACACCATAGAGAGAGGAGAGATAGAAATGCCTGAAAAAGTAAAGGGGGTTGGGTATGGCATCCGGCGCTCGGGATTCCAGAGGTCACATGATCCCCAATCCTAATACTAACCCTCTGGGGGGGTGGTGGATAGGGCTAACCCTCAGGGGGTGGCAGCTAGGGCTACCCCCCCCCCCCTCCTAGTGCCTTCCCTTACACCACCTCCCCTGGTCCGACTCCTAACCCTCCCTCCAATACTCACCTTCGGGATGTTGGCTGTCTGTGTGCCGGCACCAGTCTCCCAAGTGGTGTCAGGATTCCAACATCGGTCAAATGACCGCCGGTATACCGTCTGCCAGGATGGTAAATGTATCCTGAGGACAGGTAGTGAGTGTGGAGGGATAGGTGGTTCAGTAAAATGTAACGGCTCAAACTGCGATCATTCACTGATAAATTGATTTATAGCTCTCCCTTTTTAACCATTGCAATTATAAAAGCAATGTTTTTTAAACTTTTAAATAAAGCTTGTTAGCATCCCCAGCACACTGTATATGCTGGGAGATGTAGTTATCAATATGAAAACATTTAATTACTGTATGAACTCTAATCCCCCAACTGAAACCTGGATGGTGCTCCTGGCAAGTGACATCCTGGCCAAGGGGTAGATACGCCCCTGAGGGTCAGGGCCAGCAACAGAAATCTTGGGCCCCAGTACACTGATATCTCTGGGGCCCCCTTAAGCCCCCCTTAACTTGGCAGAGGGATCTTTAAAAAAAAAAATGGAGCCTTTGACTCGGACCGTCAGTGAGGCCGGCAGGTGGTTTTCATACTGGGCTATCCAGCTCTTCGGTGGCGGTGGCAGGGACATTCAGAAAAGGGCCAGCACAGCAACATGCATAATAATGGCAATACAGTATGGACCACAGGGACTGGACAAAGTGATGGGGTAAAAGGAGGGGGGAGGGTTTAGTTGGCCTGTTGACACTGCAGCATACTTACGACTGCAAGGGATATAGGACTCTTGAGTTCACGGGCCAATTTCATGGCAGTCTCGGATAGGAGGGCATTGTGGATTCACCAAGGGAATGCTGATGCTGACTCCAAGAACTTCAGCGCAGTCCGGTGCCGGCACCCGCCACAGGCAGCGACAGCTCTGTACCTGCTGTAGTGTATGGTGCAGGTGTATGACACCTGCAGCTGTCCAAATCGACAGCTGCAGGTGTCGGAATGGTCAGCGATGCTGACCGTTCATATATTGCCCGCGCATATCCGCCTGCTATGTTTTAGATAGCCGCACCGCAGCCATCATACATGGGGGAGAAGAGGTATAACGCACATCATGTGCGCTGATACCGCTTCTCCCCCATATTGCCAGATCATACATTTACCGAAAATAGAGCACGGCGCTATGCTCCACCTCCTAGATGTTACACTTATCCCCACAGCAATGATGTAACGGAATAACTTTTACGCTGACAAAAGGAGGTCGCCGGGGCTCTGTATGTAACGTACCAGCGCTATGCTCCACCTTTGATGTTTGTAGTTATTGTACAAAGTTACTGTATATCCAAGATGCTATTAACAAACATTAGGAATGGAGAAGGCCAGCAGCTGTTAAAGTACTTTACCCACGATGCTGTGGGGATAAGAGTAACATCTAGGAGGTGGAGCATAGCACCGCGCTCTTTTTGAACCGTACAGTCAGACGCCCTCTCTCCAGAGACTGACATTGCTGGAATAAATAAGCACAACTAACTTTAATGGAATACAACTATTGAAACTAAAATTCTATATGACACTTTTTAGGATTGGATACCATCGATTAAGGATTTCTGTCCATAAACCCTTATTGGGTAACCTTAATTATTTGAAGATAAAAGGAGTCTTGTTCAATTGTTCAGTTAATATATTTTTAATGATATATTGTTATTATGTGTGCATAATGTGTATGTAAAATAAATTTTTTATAAATTTGTTATTGTGCTCCCTAGGTATTCCTGATACCTTTTTTTGTTAGGGGTTAAAGTGTATCAGAACGGGGCAGAACTGCGTTTCCGTCAGTTGTATGTGGAATAAGCGGCACTGCTACCATGGGCATTTATTATGTGTATAAGCGGCATTGATACTGTGGACGTTAACATGTATGTAAGTGGCACTGCTACCACGGACATTTATTATGTGTATAAGAGGCACTGCTGCCACGGGGAATTATGTGTATAAGGGGCATTCCTACCGTGGGCATCATTATGTGTATAAGCGGCACTGCTATTTACAGGGGGTTTCCTTTTGTTTGTTAACTTTCACATTACACTGTTGATATAAGTGAAGTGGAGATGGCAATTAAGGTGACTGAAGGAAGGCCACACCCCCACACCACTGATCATGCCCCCCACACCACTAGCCACACCCCATGTGGCGGTGCACAATTAGGCCCTTTGTAAATTTCAGCTCCAGGCCCATGTGGACCTTAATCTGGCACTGCTCACACCTGTTAAGCTGGATACACACAGAATGCCCTACACAGGGGGTGAAATGAGCGCCCCCCCACCCCTCGTACGCTCAGTACACATCACGCTGTGCTGAGCGGGGGGAGAGATGTGTGCTGAGCAGTTCGCTCAGCACACATCTCTCCCCAAAATCGGGCCGTGAATACGGACCTTTAAACTGGATCCACACTTAGATTATCTGTCCAATTTTTTTTTTTCTAGTTGAAACAAAATTATGCTAATATGTGGCAGCAAATGACAATTGACCATTTGCTCACAAACACTGGAAAACATCCAAAAATGGTCATTTAGATAAATTGGTTAAATCCATTTCATTTAGCTAATTTATCCAAACTACCTTTATTGTATCTTTGTGGGTGAATGATGTGTGGGTCAGTGTTGAGGGTGGTGGAGGAGATGGGTAATAGGCACAGCAGGGTGTGGACAGTCAAATAGTGTGCTTAGAGGTTCAGAGTCATTGTATGAGACTCTGGCAACAGTGACTTGATGAGTCTGGTGTCCATAGGGTGGGACGCACTAACCTTTTTATGCTATTGAAATAGTTCTCCTCCTGACCGACGCAGTTCCTTGCTCCGAGGTTGGTGTATTGTCCTGTTGCAGCGCCTCTCCACTGTGGTCACAGTGAGCTGTGTGGTGTTGCTGGCGCATGCAAATCTCCCCCCAACCTCCCTCTGGCATTTCAGACCTACGTACGCATGATGGGATCTTGTATGATATGCGCGTGTGCTGTAGAGATGAAAGTGGCGGTGAGGAGGCAGATCGTGAGATGGGGAAACTTTGTGGGCTGTTAGCGAAGGGGAGCACTGGGCAATCTGAGTTGCAAAGAGGGCAGCAGAAGAGGTTATTGCATGTGCACTGGTGACAGGTCCATCCTTGGTGGCTAGCCTCAGTGGTAAAGGGGTACATGAGCTAGTGTCCCTTGGTCAGCCATGTACCATGGCCACCTCCCTACCTCCTATATATTCTCCCTAATCTGTCACTTTGTTACGGTCTGCTGCTGGCACTGGTGTATCGTCCTGCAGATGCCGTCTCCGCCCATTGCTGTGACTTCCCCCAGAGTTAGCCACACAGAGTGACAGATCTGGGAAAATATATAGGAGATCATTACTTTCACTTGCAGCCTACCTTATTTTTTGCAGCCTAGCATGCTCCTGACCCCTTCTCTCACTAATACTTATACAACATTCATGAACTCATCTTAAGGTTTCTTTATTATTCAGTCACACTGTCTTGGATCCAAACCATTTCCTGTGGCATTGCAGTCAAACAATTGAGCTATTTACCCTTGCATAGAAAGGTATAATCTAAGCTAGAGAATTCTATTTGGAGCTCACCTTGTACTTTGTGAAGAAATAATCAGCATTGTGGCTGAGCAGATATATGGAGTGTGTGGCTGCACACTGCATTGATCTGCTGAGTTGCAATGCTAATAATATTTTTTTGCAAAGTACCAATAGCTTCATATAATGTTCACAATTTTTATGCAGGATCAAGTAGCTCAATGGGTAGGGTGTTTGATTAGAATTCAACAGGTTATAGGTTCGAATCCTGGGTATGGTAGTTTGAGGTGTTATTTAATAAAGTGTGTTTATATATTAGTCACACATGGCTTACTTGTACAAATGGCATGTTACCAGTTAGTGCTGACTGCTGATATGCCATTTGCACAAGCAAGCCATGTGTGACTGTATATGCATTTAAGGAGGGCAATACCACAAACCATTGAGTGTCAAGTATACTAGATATATCTTCATATCTCATGTGCTTTCTCTGAGACCAATCTTGTTATGCCCCTTCCCCACGAGGCATGCGCCTTTTGTCCATATTGCAAAAATAGTGGGGGGGGGGGGGGGCATATAATTCTCTGTCACAGGGCACTAAAAAGTCTAGTTATGGCTCTGGTATGCATTATGTAATCTGGCAGACCATCTCTCCAACACTGGCTGATTGGAATAGAAATCCGGTTATCTATGTGAGCAAATGACCATCAACGATTTACTCTCAAACACTAGAAAATGGACAAAAATGGTCCCCTAAACAAATTGGTTAAATTTTGGGTTTAACCAATTTGTGTAATGACCATTTTTGACCACTTTTCTAGTGTTTGGGAGCAAATGGTTAATCGACATTTGCTCCTATACATTACCAGATTTTTATTCCATCCATCCAGACTGGATAGATAGCCTGACAGATAATTGAGTAGTGTACGCCCAGGATAACTGTCAGTTATGCTTTCTTTTATGATGGCACACAAATGGGTGGGCAGATCCAGGGGAAGCTCTGCCCACTCATGCATAGTTGTCAACTGATGTGAAGTTCCAGGGGGCAATCTCAGTTATAAATAAAAGTATCTGGAAATTGTCCCTAGTTTAATTAAAAAAAAAAAAAAATTGATCAACTCCATTTATTTAGTATGATATCCCAGGTGATAGGATGCCGGCAGTCAGAATAACATGCTTTATTAAATAACACATCTCAAACTACAATACCCAGGATTCAAACCTATAACCTGTTGAATTCTAATCAAACACCCTACCCATTGAGCTATTTGATCCTGCATAAAAATTGTGAACATTATATGAAGCTATTGGTACTTTGAAAAAAAAAAGTACCAGCATTGCAACGCAGCAGATCCATGCAGTTTGCAGCCACACACTACATGTATCTGCTCAGCCACAATGCTGATTATTTCTTCACAAAGTACAAGGTGAGCTCCAAATAGAATTCTCTATCTTAGAATTATACCTTTCTATGCCAAACCTAGAAGTCGGGCCCCCCACCCTGGGATCCCCCAGAGGGAGGCCCGCCCCATCATGCGGCAGGCTTGTCCGTTTTGGAAGCAGGCTGACGGGCAGCCCAGGCTTGCTTCAGTCTGGGCTTGGCAGGTCTGGAAGCATGAGCTTGCTTTGGGTATGCCTGACCATGGGTACGCTTTACCTGGAGGATGAAAGGGCCAAGGAAAAGTACTTTTAGCCTTCTGCGTGGTAGGAGTCATACTAGGTAGGCAAGTTGTTTTAGCAGTAGCCAGATCAGCTACAATCTTATTGAGGTCTTCTCCAAAGAGAGTGTCTCCCTTGAAAGGAAGCACCTCCAGGGTTTTCTTGGAATCCATATCCACCGACCAGGATCTCAACCAGCTGTATAAAGTATTACCTTGGAACTGGCTCTCCACTCCCCATTATCTGGTTATCATGACTTCCTCCGCCAGTTTCCAGACTCGCTTGCTGAAGCTCGGCCACTTCTTCCTAGCAGCAGGCTCCTGGATCACTGGGCAGCAGAGGTGCTTGGGAGCCGGATGGGGGAGGAGCAATAAGGCAGGCAGCCTTTGGCACCCACACACACCCACACACACCCACACACACCCACACACACCCACACACCCACACACACACACACACACACCCACACACACCAAAAAAGAACATATCCCAGTTTAACATAACACTATGTGGTGCAAGGTATGGAGCTGGTCACTTGTATCAGACCTCTGACATTTGCCTTTTCACCCATATTGCATACTTTTTCTTGCAGGTTGTGTCTTAATTCAAGAAGTGTTCTAAGTACTTCAGCTTAGTATCTTTACTGACCCCTCTTTACCCCACACTACATAACTGACCCCTCTATACCCTACACTACATCACTGACCTTTCTATAACCATCACTGCATTACTGACACCTCTTTACAGTACACTGACCTCTATATACCTGCTAGTACATCCCTGATGCCTATATTCCCTACGCTACATCCCTGACACCTCTATTCCCTACGCCACATCCCTGACGCCTCTATTCCCTACGCCACATCCCTGATGCCTCTATTCCCTACGCCACATCCCTGACGCCTCTATTCCCTACGCCACATCCCTGACGCCTCTATTCCCTACGCCACATCCCTGACGCCTCTATTCCCTACGCCACATCCCTGACGCCTCTATTTCCTACGCCACATCCCTGACGCCTCTATTTCCTACGCCACATCCATGATGCCTCTATTCCCTACGCCACATCCATGACGCCTCTATTCCCTACGCCACATCCCTGACGCCTCTATTCCCTACGCTACATCCCTGACGCCTCTATTCCCTACGCCACATCCCTGACGCCTCTATTCCCTACGCTACATCCCTGACGCCTCTATTCCCTACGCTACATCCCTGACGCCTCTATACAGTACAATGCATTACTGATCCCTCTAGACCATACATCCTCATTACATCAGAGAGTTAGTGAAACACTGGAAAAAATAAGGGTATAAGTGGACTACAGAAACTGATGCTCTAAACAAAGGAGAGAGAGAGAGAGAGAGAGAGAGAGAGAGAGAGAGAGTAAAGCACAAGGGAAAGTGGGCAATTGGAACACCATAGAGAGAGGAGAGATAGAAATGCCTGAAAAAGTAAAGGGGGTTGGGTATGGCATCCGGCGCTCGGGATTCCAGAGGTCACATGATCCCCAATCCTAATACTAACCCTCTGGGGGGGTGGTGGATAGGGCTAACCCTCAGGGGGTGGCAGCTAGGGCTACCCCCCCCCCCTCCTAGTGCCTTCCCTTACACCACCTCCCCTGGTCCGACTCCTAACCCTCCCTCCAATACTCACCTTCGGGATGTTGGCTGTCTGTGTGCCGGCACCAGTCTCCCAAGTGGTGTCAGGATTCCAACATCGGTCAAATGACCGCCGGTATACCGTCTGCCAGGATGGTAAATGTATCCTGAGGACAGGTAGTGAGTGTGGAGGGATAGGTGGTTCAGTAAAATGTAACGGCTCAAACTGCGATCATTCACTGATAAATTGATTTATAGCTCTCCCTTTTTAACCATTGCAATTATAAAAGCAATGTTTTTTAAACTTTTAAATAAAGCTTGTTAGCATCCCCAGCACACTGTATATGCTGGGAGATGTAGTTATCAATATGAAAACATTTAATTACTGTATGAACTCTAATCCCCCAACTGAAACCTGGATGGTGCTCCTGGCAAGTGACATCCTGGCCAAGGGGTAGATACGCCCCTGAGGGTCAGGGCCAGCAACAGAAATCTTGGGCCCCAGTACACTGATATCTCTGGGGCCCCCTTAAGCCCCCCTTAACTTGGCAGAGGGATCTTTAAAAAAAAAAATGGAGCCTTTGACTCGGACCGTCAGTGAGGCCGGCAGGTGGTTTTCATACTGGGCTATCCAGCTCTTCGGTGGCGGTGGCAGGGACATTCAGAAAAGGGCCAGCACAGCAACATGCATAATAATGGCAATACAGTATGGACCACAGGGACTGGACAAAGTGATGGGGTAAAAGGAGGGGGGAGGGTTTAGTTGGCCTGTTGACACTGCAGCATACTTACGACTGCAAGGGATATAGGACTCTTGAGTTCACGGGCCAATTTCATGGCAGTCTCGGATAGGAGGGCATTGTGGATTCACCAAGGGAATGCTGATGCTGACTCCAAGAACTTCAGCGCAGTCCGGTGCCGGCACCCGCCACAGGCAGCGACAGCTCTGTACCTGCTGTAGTGTATGGTGCAGGTGTATGACACCTGCAGCTGTCCAAATCGACAGCTGCAGGTGTCGGAATGGTCAGCGATGCTGACCGTTCATATATTGCCCGCGCATATCCGCCTGCTATGTTTTAGATAGCCGCACCGCAGCCATCATACATGGGGGAGAAGAGGTATAACGCACATCATGTGCGCTGATACCGCTTCTCCCCCATATTGCCAGATCATACATTTACCGAAAATAGAGCACGGCGCTATGCTCCACCTCCTAGATGTTACACTTATCCCCACAGCAATGATGTAACGGAATAACTTTTACGCTGACAAAAGGAGGTCGCCGGGGCTCTGTATGTAACGTACCAGCGCTATGCTCCACCTTTGATGTTTGTAGTTATTGTACAAAGTTACTGTATATCCAAGATGCTATTAACAAACATTAGGAATGGAGAAGGCCAGCAGCTGTTAAAGTACTTTACCCACGATGCTGTGGGGATAAGAGTAACATCTAGGAGGTGGAGCATAGCACCGCGCTCTTTTTGAACCGTACAGTCAGACGCCCTCTCTCCAGAGACTGACATTGCTGGAATAAATAAGCACAACTAACTTTAATGGAATACAACTATTGAAACTAAAATTCTATATGACACTTTTTAGGATTGGATACCATCGATTAAGGATTTCTGTCCATAAACCCTTATTGGGTAACCTTAATTATTTGAAGATAAAAGGAGTCTTGTTCAATTGTTCAGTTAATATATTTTTAATGATATATTGTTATTATGTGTGCATAATGTGTATGTAAAATAAATTTTTTATAAATTTATTATTGTGCTCCCTAGGTATTCCTGATACCTTTTTTTGTTAGGGGTTAAAGTGTATCAGAACGGGGCAGAACTGCGTTTCCGTCAGTTGTATGTGGAATAAGCGGCACTGCTACCATGGGCATTTATTATGTGTATAAGCGGCATTGATACTGTGGACGTTAACATGTATGTAAGTGGCACTGCTACCACGGACATTTATTATGTGTATAAGAGGCACTGCTGCCACGGGGAATTATGTGTATAAGGGGCATTCCTACCGTGGGCATCATTATGTGTATAAGCGGCACTGCTATTTACAGGGGGTTTCCTTTTGTTTGTTAACTTTCACATTACACTGTTGATATAAGTGAAGTGGAGATGGCAATTAAGGTGACTGAAGGAAGGCCACACCCCCACACCACTGATCATGCCCCCCACACCACTAGCCACACCCCATGTGGCGGTGCACAATTAGGCCCTTTGTAAATTTCAGCTCCAGGCCCATGTGGACCTTAATCTGGCACTGCTCACACCTGTTAAGCTGGATACACACAGAATGCCCTACACAGGGGGTGAAATGAGCGCCCCCCCACCCCTCGTACGCGCAGTACACATCACGCTGTGCTGAGCGGGGGGAGAGATGTGTGCTGAGCAGTTCGCTCAGCACACATCTCTCCCCAAAATCGGGCCGTGAATACGGACCTTTAAACTGGATCCACACTTAGATTATCTGTCCAATTTTTTTTTTTCTAGTTGAAACAAAATTATGCTAATATGTGGCAGCAAATGACAATTGACCATTTGCTCACAAACACTGGAAAACATCCAAAAATGGTCATTTAGATAAATTGGTTAAATCCATTTCATTTAGCTAATTTATCCAAACTACCTTTATTGTATCTTTGTGGGTGAATGATGTGTGGGTCAGTGTTGAGGGTGGTGGAGGAGATGGGTAATAGGCACAGCAGGGTGTGGACAGTCAAATGTGTGCTTAGAGGTTCAGAGTCATTGTATGAGACTCTGGCAACAGTGACTTGATGAGTCTGGTGTCCATAGGGTGGGACGCACTAACCTTTTTATGCTATTGAAATAGTTCTCCTCCTGACCGACGCAGTTCCTTGCTCCGAGGTTGGTGTATTGTCCTGTTGCAGCGCCTCTCCACTGTGGTCACAGTGAGCTGTGTGGTGTTGCTGGCGCATGCCAATCTCCCCCCAACCTCCCTCTGGCATTTCAGACCTACGTACGCATGATGGGATCTTGTATGATATGCGCGTGTGCTGTAGAGATGAAAGTGGCGGTGAGGAGGCAGATCGTGAGATGGGGAAACTTTGTGGACTGTTAGCGAAGGGGAGCACTGGGCAATCTGAGTTGCAAAGAGGGCAGCAGAAGAGGTTATTGCATGTGCACTGGTGACAGGTCCATCCTTGGTGGCTAGCCTCAGTGGTAAAGGGGTACATGAGCTAGTGTCCCTTGGTCAGCCATGTACCATGGCCACCTCCCTACCTCCTATATATTCTCCCTAATCTGTCACTTTGTTACGGTCTGCTGCTGGCACTGGTGTATCGTCCTGCAGATGCCGTCTCCGCCCATTGCTGTGACTTCCCCCAGAGTTAGCCACACAGAGTGACAGATCTGGGAAAATATATAGGAGATCATTACTTTCACTTGCAGCCTACCTTATTTTTTGCAGCCTAGCATGCTCCTGACCCCTTCTCTCACTAATACTTATACAACATTCATGAACTCATCTTAAGGTTTCTTTATTATTCAGTCACACTGTCTTGGATCCAAACCATTTCCTGTGGCATTGCAGTCAAACAATTGAGCTATTTACCCTTGCATAGAAAGGTATAATCTAAGCTAGAGAATTCTATTTGGAGCTCACCTTGTACTTTGTGAAGAAATAATCAGCATTGTGGCTGAGCAGATATATGGAGTGTGTGGCTGCACACTGCATTGATCTGCTGAGTTGCAATGCTAATAATATTTTTTTGCAAAGTACCAATAGCTTCATATAATGTTCACAATTTTTATGCAGGATCAAGTAGCTCAATGGGTAGGGTGTTTGATTAGAATTCAACAGGTTATAGGTTCGAATCCTGGGTATGGTAGTTTGAGGTGTTATTTAATAAAGTGTGTTTATATATTAGTCACACATGGCTTACTTGTACAAATGGCATGTTACCAGTTAGTGCTGACTGCTGATATGCCATTTGCACAAGCAAGCCATGTGTGACTGTATATGCATTTAAGGAGGGCCCCCCGGCAATACCACAAACCATTGAGTGTCAAGTATACTAGATATATCTTCATATCTCATGTGCTTTCTCTGAGACCAATCTTGTTATGCCCCTTCCCCACGAGGCATGCGCCTTTTGTCCATATTGCAAAAATAGTGGGGGGGGGGGGCATATAATTCTCTGTCACAGGGCACTAAAAAGTCTAGTTATGGCTCTGGTATGCATTATGTAATCTGGCAGACCATCTCTCCAACACTGGCTGATTGGAATAGAAATCCGGTTATCTATGTGAGCAAATGACCATCAACGATTTACTCTCAAACACTAGAAAATGGACAAAAATGGTCCCCTAAACAAATTGGTTAAATTTTGGGTTTAACCAATTTGTGTAATGACCATTTTTGACCACTTTTCTAGTGTTTGGGAGCAAATGGTTAATCGACATTTGCTCCTATACATTACCAGATTTTTATTCCATCCATCCAGACTGGATAGATAGCCTGACAGATAATTGAGTAGTGTACGCCCAGGATAACTGTCAGTTATGCTTTCTTTTATGATGGCACACAAATGGGTGGGCAGATCCAGGGCAAGCACTGCCCACTCATGCATAGTTGTCAACTGATGTGAAGTTCCAGGGGGCAATCTCAGTTATAAATAAAAGTATCTGGAAATTGTCCCTAGTTTAATTAAAAAAAAAAAAAAAAAAAAATTGATCAACTCCATTTATTTAGTATGATATCCCAGGTGATAGGATGCCGGCAGTCAGAATAACATGCTTTATTAAATAACACATCTCAAACTACAATACCCAGGATTCAAACCTATAACCTGTTGAATTCTAATCAAACACCCTACCCATTGAGCTATTTGATCCTGCATAAAAATTGTGAACATTATATGAAGCTATTGGTACTTTGAAAAAAAAAAGTACCAGCATTGCAACGCAGCAGATCCATGCAGTTTGCAGCCACACACTACATGTATCTGCTCAGCCACAATGCTGATTATTTCTTCACAAAGTACAAGGTGAGCTCCAAATAGAATTCTCTATCTTAGAATTATACCTTTCTATGCCAAACCTAGAAGTCGGGCCCCCCACCCTGGGATCCCCCAGAGGGAGGCCCGCCCCATCATGCGGCAGGCTTGTCCGTTTTGGAAGCAGGCTGACGGGCAGCCCAGGCTTGCTTCAGTCTGGGCTTGGCAGGTCTGGAAGCATGAGCTTGCTTTGGGTATGCCTGACCATGGGTACGCTTTACCTGGAGGATGAAAGGGCCAAGGAAAAGTACTTTTAGCCTTCTGCGTGGTAGGAGTCATACTAGGTAGGCAAGTTGTTTTAGCAGTAGCCAGATCAGCTACAATCTTATTGAGGTCTTCTCCAAAGAGAGTGTCTCCCTTGAAAGGAAGCACCTCCAGGGTTTTCTTGGAATCCATATCCACCGACCAGGATCTCAACCAGCTGTATAAAGTATTACCTTGGAACTGGCTCTCCACTCCCCATTATCTGGTTATCATGACTTCCTCCGCCAGTTTCCAGACTCGCTTGCTGAAGCTCGGCCACTTCTTCCTAGCAGCAGGCTCCTGGATCACTGGGCAGCAGAGGTGCTTGGGAGCCGGATGGGGGAGGAGCAATAAGGCAGGCAGCCTTTGGCACCCACACACCCACACACACCCACCCACACCCACACACACCCACACACCCACACACACACCCACACACACACACACACACACACACACACACACACACACACACACACACACACACACACACACACACACCAAAAAAGAACATATCCCAGTTTAACATAACACTATGTGGTGCAAGGTATGGAGCTGGTCACTTGTATCAGACCTCTGACATTTGCCTTTTCACCCATATTGCATACTTTTTCTTGCAGGTTGTGTCTTAATTCAAGAAGTGTTCTAAGTACTTCAGCTTAGTATCTTTACTGACACCTCTTTACCCCACACTACATAACTGACCCCTCTATACCCTACACTACATCACTGACCTTTCTATAACCATCACTGCATTACTGACACCTCTTTACAGTACACTGACCTCTATATACCTGCTAGTACATCCCTGATGCCTATATTCCCTACGCTACATCCCTGACACCTCTATTCCCTACGCCACATCCCTGACGCCTCTATTCCCTACGCCACATCCCTGATGCCTCTATTCCCTACGCCACATCCCTGACGCCTCTATTCCCTACGCCACATCCCTGACGCCTCTATTCCCTACGCCACATCCCTGACGCCTCTATTCCCTACGCCACATCCCTGACGCCTCTATTCCCTACGCCACATCCCTGACGCCTCTATTTCCTACGCCACATCCCTGACGCCTCTATTCCCTACGCTACATCCCTGACGCCTCTATTCCCTACGCTACATCCCTGACGCCTCTATACAGTACAATGCATTACTGATCCCTCTAGACCATACATCCTCATTACATCAGAGAGTTAGTGAAACACTGGAAAAAATAAGGGTATAAGTGGACTACAGATACTGATGCTCTAAACAAAGGAGAGAGAGAGAGAGAGAGAGAGAGTAAAGCACAAGGGAAAGTGGGCAATTGGAACACCATAGAGAGAGGAGAGATAGAAATGCCTGAAAAAGTAAAGGGGGTTGGGTATGGCATCCGGCGCTCGGGATTCCAGAGGTCACATGATCCCCAATCCTAATACTAACCCTCTGGGGGGGTGGTGGATAGGGCTAACCCTCAGGGGGTGGCAGCTAGGGCAACCCCCCCCCCCTCCTAGTTTCTTCCCTTACACCACCTCCCCTGGTCCGACTCCTAACCCTCCCTCCAATACTCACCTTCGGGATGTTGGCTGTCTGTGTGCCGGCACCAGTCTCCCAAGTGGTGTCAGGATTCCAACATCGGTCAAATGACCGCCGGTATACCGTCTGCCAGGATGGTAAATGTATCCTGAGGACAGGTAGTGAGTGTGGAGGGATAGGTGGTTCAGTAAAATGTAACGGCTCAAACTGCGATCATTCACTGATAAATTGATTTATAGCTCTCCCTTTTTAACCATTGCAATTATAAAAGCAATGTTTTTTAAACTTTTAAATAAAGCTTGTTAGCATCCCCAGCACACTGTATATGCTGGGAGATGTAGTTATCAATATGAAAACATTTAATTACTGTATGAACTCTAATCCCCCAACTGAAACCTGGATGGTGCTCCTGGCAAGTGACATCCTGGCCAAGGGGTAGATACGCCCCTGAGGGTCAGGGCCAGCAACAGAAATCTTGGGCCCCAGTACACTGATATCTCTGGGGCCCCCTTAAGCCCCCCTTAACTTGGCAGAGGGATCTTTAAAAAAAAAATGGAGCCTTTGACTCGGACCGTCAGTGAGGCCGGCAGGTGGTTTTCATACTGGGCTATCCAGCTCTTCGGTGGCGGTGGCAGGGACATTCAGAAAAGGGCCAGCACAGCAACATGCATAATAATGGCAATACAGTATGGACCACAGGGACTGGACAAAGTGATGGGGTAAAAGGAGGGGGGAGGGTTTAGTTGGCCTGTTGACACTGCAGCATACTTACGACTGCAAGGGATATAGGACTCTTGAGTTCACGGGCCAATTTCATGGCAGTCTCGGATAGGAGGGCATTGTGGATTCACCAAGGGAATGCTGATGCTGACTCCAAGAAGAAAGGGAGTCTCTTCCCTATGAAGGTGAAGCCTTGTTTGGCGACGGCCTAGTTAATTTGATCTCGGCAGCTCCCGCAGGTAAGTCAACCTTCTTGCCCTATGTTCCCTCTCAACGGATGAAGACGCATCATTATCTACCGCAGTCATTTTGGCCCAATAGATATGCAAGAAGTTAAGATTCCCCTTTCTTTGCAGGTAGAGGAAGGAGAAGGAAGAGGTCTGTAGCCTCTTCAAGATCGCAGGAGCAGAGATTGTCCTCTGCTTCTGCCAAATCCACTGCATGACGCTGGGGCTTTCTTGCAGGAGCCCACACCAGTGGGGGCACGTCTAAAACTCTTCAGTCAGTTCTGGATTCATTCGGACCTGGACTCGTGGGTTTTACAAATAGTGTCCCAAGGGTACAAACTGGGGTTTCAAGACGTTCCCCCTCACCGATTGTTCAAATTGGCCTTAGTCAGCAGGGAGAAGGTTTTTATTCAAGCCTCTTCGTGGTCCCGAAGCCGGACGGCTCAGTCAGACCAATCTAAAATCTGAAATCCCTCAATTTCTTCCTAAAGAAATTCAATTTCAAGATGGAATCTCTCAGGGTAGTGATCTCCAGTCCGGAGGAAAGAGATTTCATGGTTTTGGTAGACATAAAGGATGCCTACTTACATGTTCTCATTTAGCCACTGCATCAAGCTACCTAAGGTTTGCAATTCAGGATTGTCATTACCAATTTCAGACATTGCCGTTTGGTCTGTCCACGGCTCCGAGGATTTTCACCAGGGTGATGGCGGAAATGATGGTTCTCCTTCGCAAGCAAGGAGTCACAATTATCCCGTACTTGGATGATCTCCTGATAAAGGCGAGATCCAGGGACCAGTTGGTGCAAAACATTGCACTCTCCCTGACAGTTCTTCAACAACATGGTTGGCTCCTACACTTGCCAAAATCGCAGTTGGTCCCAATGACGCGGTAGTTGTTTTTGGGAGTCATACTGGACACAGAAGAGGTTTTCTTCCAGGGGAAAGGCTATGTAGATCCAGAGTCTGGTCAAACAAATTCTGAAACCAGCAAGAGTGTTAATCCATCAATGCATTCGGTTGCTGGGGAAGATGGTTGTGGCCTACGAGGCCATTCAGTTTGGCAGGTTCCATGCCAGAGTGTTCCAGTGGGACCTGTTGGACAAGTGGTCCGGATCCCACCTACACATGCACCGGAGGATAATCCTGTCTTCCAAGACCAGAATCTCACTCCATTGGTGGCTGCACAGTTCTCACCTCCTAGAGGGGCGATGGTTCGGGATCCAGCACTGGATCCTATGGACCACAGATGCAACCCTCCGAGGCTGGGAAGCAGTCACACAGGGGGAAAACGTCCAAGGAAGATGGTCAAGTCAGGAAAGTTGTCTCCACATAAATGTTCTGGAGTTAAGGGCCATTTAATAACTGCAGACACAGTACACACTGGGACGGGTGCCCAGCATCCTCTACAGACTAAGAGAAAAGGATTTACCGGTAGGTATTAAAATCCTAGTTTCTCTAACGTCCTAGAGGATGCTGGGGACTCCGTAAGGACCATGGGGATAGACGGGCTCCGCAGAGTTCATGATCTTCACTGAGGTAACGCACAGCACTGCAGCTGTGCGCCATTGCTCCCATACACCTCGCATACTCCGGTCACTGTAAGGGTGCAGGGCGCAGGGGGGGCACCCTGGGCAGCAATATAAACCTCTTTTTGGCAAAAATATAACATATATACAGCTGGGCACTGTATATATGTATGAGCCCCCGCCAATTTTACAGTTTAAGCGGGACAGAAGCCCGCCGCCGAGGGGGCGGGGCTTCTCCCTCAGCACTCACCAGCGCCATTTTTTCTCCACAGCACCACTGAGAGGAAGCTCCCCGGACTCTCCCCTGCTTATACCACGGTAGAGAAGATGGTTGAAAAGAGGGGGGGGGGGGCACAAAATTCGGCGCAAATTACATACAGCAGCGCTACTGGACAAACATTAAGTTACTGTGTTATTCCTGGGTTATATAGCGCTGGGGTGTGTGCTGGCATACTCTCTCTCTGTCTCTCCAAAGGGCCTTGTGGGGAAACTGTCTTCAGAAAAAGCATTCCCTGTGTGTGTGGTGTGTCGGTACACGTGTGTCGACATGTCTGAGGAAGAAGGCTATATTAGAGAGGAGCGGGAGCAAATGAATGTGGTGTCCTCACTGACACCTGATTGGATGGATATGTGGAATGCTTTAAATGCTAGTGTAAACTCATTGTACAAAAGATTAGACAAGGCTGAAGCTTTGGGACAGTCAGGGTCTCAACCCATGTCTGATCCTATGTTGCAGGGACTGTCAGGGTCTCATAAGCGCCCACTATCCCAGATTGTTGACACAGATACCGACATGGATTCTGACTCCAGTGTCGATTACGATGATGCAAAGTTACAGCCAAAATTGGCAAAATCCATTCGATATATGATTATGGCAATAAAAGATGTTTTGCACATCACAGAGGAACCCCCTGTCCCTGACAAGAGAGTACATATGTACAAGGGAAAGAAGCCTGAGGTAACCTTTGAGGGGGTCACACGAGCTGAACGAGTTATGTGAAAAAGCTTGGGAATCTCCAGATAAAAGACTGCAGATTTCCTAAAGGATTCTTATGGCGTATCCTTTTCCATCAACGGATAGGTTACGATGGAAATCCTCCCCTAGGATGGACAAAGCATTAACACGCACAGCTACAGTTGGAAAATCAAATTTTTACCTTATGTTCCCTCACAGCATAAGAAAGCTCCGCATTATCAAATGCAGTCCTTTCGGTCACAAAGAAACAAGAAAGTGCGAGGTGCGTCCTTTCTTGCCAGAGGTAGGGGCAGAGGAATAAAGCTGCACAACACAGCTAGTTCCCAGGAACAGAAGTCCTCCCCGGCCTCTACAAAATCTACCTCATGACGCTGGGGCTCCACTGGCAGAGTCCGGCCCATGTGATGTCATGCAGCTGCTCTGACCACACCTCCTGTTTCTCCGTTGCCGACCCCGTTTTGAAACCGTGCCCCCGCACCGCTCCATCTCCGACTTGGAAATGGAGTGTTGTTGACCCCCCTCCCCCCCCCCCCCCTTCACCGATTCACCGGGGTGCCGCAGAAAATGCAGGCGGATGCGTATGCTCTTAGCAGTTTTTGCAGTTGGATTGCGATCCAACCTGAATCAGGCCCCATTACCTATCACAATGCACTGCGGGTAGTACAAAATGGGGTTAATATAGGAGAAAAAAACCCCAGAGCTGTGCTCCTTAACTGTCCCTGGTGGCTAGTGGAGCGGCTGCCCAGTAATCAGTGTCCACGCCAGTGCGCACACGGCCCGCCCCCATCAGCGGCCTCGTGATCCCGGAGGGTTGTGTGTGTGTGACTGACCTTAGGAAGAAACCGGAGCCTCCGCTGCAGTGACCCAGCAACCGGGGCACGGGAGTATACTGCGCCACTGGGAGTGATGGAGCTGCAGTAAAGAAGTCTATTAGACCTAGCCTGCTGCAGCCCTTGTAGATTCTTATAAAAAAAAGTTCTTCTTTTCTTGCCAAAATTAATAGCTAAGAATAGGCTGCCTGAGGCAGACCCCTGTTAAGTGGCCTGCTACTGAAGGCACCAACTACAAACTGAGCTCCCTGTTCATGGAAGCGAGGTTATAGAGGAGCATCTTGGGAACAGTCAAAAGCTTTGAGCCTGTTGGTGCCTCAGATCAAGATCCTACTCTACACCCCAATGTGAATCCTTGTGGAGTCCAGTGTACACCACAGAAGAAATTAATGTGTCACACCCATTGGCAGTAACATTAGAATAGCTGCTGATGGGCACAATTGAGAAAGGAAGGGGGGAAAACATTTGAATCCAGCACATATATGTAATTTGAATATGTAATTTGTACCTTCCTACTTTAAAATGTAATGGATGAACCTCACCCTGTGAGAACTATCTTCATGATCAAGAGATCTCATATGCAAGATAAGTATGTGTTGGGATAGGGCTGTGGAGGGCGGCTGCTCGGGCACACCCCTGTCAAGTTAAGGAGATTCAACTGAGGCAGCACAAGGGAACTCTCATCTGGGGACAACAACTGCAGGGAGAACACATTTTCAGACGAATGTGGGAGGGCAGAAGGCTGCCTAATACTGAAGCACCCCCAAACAACAAACCAAATGCAACAACTAGTGCAAGTATTCCTGGGGGAAGGCCTGCAGCAGATGGATTTGCATATGGTGATGTCATCCAAGCAGTGGGCATAGTTGGCTGCAACCCTCGTCTGCATATGAAAAGAGAAAAGGGTCACGCAGGGCATGGCGGCCTTTGTGGGGTTGCGCTTGGATGACGCCTAAATCGCTTTATACACCCCCATCAGTGTGGGCTCATGTTGGCCATGCCCCAGCCCCTGAAGCATTCAAGCTGATTTCTTGCAGCAGCTGGACCCAGTAACAGCTCCAGAGTTGCTCTACAAGACAAGTAAAAGGGTGTGAGCCCTGCAGCACCACCTGTAGTTTGCATACACACATATATAGGACAGCATCTCTTATATGCCCCAGGGTCAATAAAATAGTATCCTTATCTATGGTATCCATCCCCTCAGATAAGGTAACCGTCCATGCCGCTACAGCACTACACACCCAGGCCGACGCAATTGCCGGTCTGAGTAAGGTACCTGAATGTGTATAAATTAGAGATGAGCGGGTTCGGTTTCTTTGAATCCGAACCCGCCAGAACTTCATGTTTTTTTTCACGGGTCCGAGCGACTCGGATCTTCCCGCCTTGCTCGGTTAACCCGAGCGCGCCCGAACGTCATCATGACGCTGTCGGATTCTCGCGAGGCTCGGATTCTATCGCGAGACTCGGATTCTATATAAGGAGCCGCGCGTCGCCGCCATTTTCACTCGTGCATTGAGATTGATAGGGAGAGGACGTGTCTGGCGTCCTCTCCATTAGAATAGAGATAGATAGATTAGATAGAGAGAGATTGTGCAGAGTCGCAGACAGAGTTAGTTTACCACAGTCAGTGACCAGTGCAGTTGCTAGTTAACTTTTATTTAATATAATATATCCGTTCACTTCTCTCTGCTATATCCGTTCTCTGCCTGAAAAAAAAAACGATACACAGCACAGTCAGTCACACAGTGTGACTCAGTCTGTGTGCACTCAGCTCAGCCCAGTGTGCTGCACAGTCATCAATGTATAAATTAAAAGCTTATAATTAATTGTGGGGGAGACTGGGGAGCACTGCAGGTTGTTAGCAGGAGCCAGGAGTACAATTATATTAATTAACAGTGCACACTTTTGCTGCAGGAGTGGTGACCAGTGCCTGACCACCAGTATAGTATTGTTGTATACTACTAATATCTCTTTAAATATCAACCAGTCTATATTAGCAGCAGACACAGTACAGTGCGGTAGTTCACGGCTGTGGCTACCTCTGTGTCGGCACACGGCAGGCAGTCCGTCCGACCAGAATTGTATTATTTATTATTATATACCTACCACCTAACCGTGGTTTTTTTTTCATTCTTTATACCGTCATAGTGTCATCCTAATTGTTACGAGTATACTACTATCTCTTTATCAACCAGTGTACAGTGCGGTAGTTCACGGCTGTGGCTACCTCTGTGTCGGCACACGGCAGGCAGTCCGTCCGACCAGAATTGTATTATTTATTATTATATACCTACCACCTAACCGTGGTTTTTTTTTCATTCTTTATACCGTCATAGTGTCATCCTAATTGTTACGAGTATACTACTATCTCTTTATCAACCAGTGTACAGTGCGGTAGTTCACGGCTGTGGCTACCTCTGTGTCGGCAGTCGGCAGGCAGTCCGTCCATCCATAATTGTATTATTATTATAATATATACCACCTAACTGTGGTTTTTTTTGCATTCTTTATACCGTCGTCATAGTGTCATACTAGTTGTTACGAGTATACTACTATCTCTTTATCAACCAGTGTACAGTGCGGTAGTTCACGGCTGTGGCTACCTCTGTGTCGGCAGTCGGCAGGCAGTCCGTCCATCCATAATTGTATTATTATTATAATATATACCACCTAACCGTGGTTTTTTTTTCATTCTTTATACCGTCGTCATAGTGTCATACTAGTTGTTACGAGTATACTACTATCTCTTTATCAACCAGTGTACAGTGCGGTAGTTCACGGCTGTGGCTACCTCTGTGTCGGCAGTCGGCAGGCAGTCCGTCCATCCATAATTGTATTATTATTATAATATATACCACCTAACCGTGGTTTTTTTATACCACCTAACCGTGGCAGTCCGTCCATAATTGTATACTAGTATCCAATCCATCCATCTCCATTGTTTACCTGAGGTGCCTTTTAGTTCTGCCTATAAAATATGGAGAACAAAAAAGTTGAGGTTCCAAAATTAGGGAAAGATCAAGATCCACTTCCACCTCGTGCTGAAGCTGCTGCCACTAGTCATGGCCGAGACGATGAAATGCCAGCAACGTCGTCTGCCAAGGCCGATGCCCAATGTCATAGTACAGAGCATGTCAAATCCAAAACACCAAATATCAGTAAAAAGCCTCTTTTTTTCTTTGCGTCATGTGCTGTTTGGGGAGGGTTTTTTGGAAGGGACATCCTGCGTGACACTGCAGTGCCACTCCTAGATGGGCCCGGTGTTTGTGTCGGCCACTAGGGTCGCTAATCTTACTCACACAGCTACCTCATTGCGCCTCTTTTTTTCTTTGCGTCATGTGCTGTTTGGGGAGGGTTTTTTGGAAGGGACATCCTGCGTGACACTGCAGTGCCACTCCTAGATGGGCCCGGTGTTTGTGTCGGCCACTAGGGTCGCTTATCTTACTCACACAGCGACCTCGGTGCAAATTTTAGGACTAAAAATAATATTGTGAGGTGTGATGTGTTCAGAATAGGCTGAAAATGAGTGTAAATTATGTTTTTTGAGGTTAATAATACTTTGGGATCAAAATTACCCCCAAATTCTATGATTTAAGCTGTTTTTTAGGGTTTTTTGAAAAAAACACCCGAATCCAAAACACACCCGAATCCGACAAAAAAAATTCGGTGAGGTTTTGCCAAAACGCGGTCGAACCCAAAACACGGCCGCGGAACCGAACCCAAAACCAAAACACAAAACCCGAAAAATTTCCGGCGCTCATCTCTAGTATAAATGGACTTCAGGGTAATCTCCTGTTTGCGGTCAGCAGACTCTTTGAGGGTAGCCGTATACTGGGACGGGAGGGCTACCTTCTTGGATAAGCGTGTTAATGCTTTGTCCACCCTAGGGGAGGATTCCCATCGTAACCTATCCATTGATGGGAAAGGATACGCCATAAGAATCCTTTTGGAAATCTGCAGTCTTTTATCTGGAGATTCCCAAGCTTTTTCACATAACTCGTTCAGCTCGTGTGACCCCCTCAAAGGTTACCTCAGGCTTTTTTCCCTTGTACATATGTACCCTCTTGTCAGGGACAGGGGGTTCCTCTCTGATGTGCAAAACATCTTTTATTGCCATAATCATATATCGAATGGATTTTGCCAATTTTGGCTGTAACTTTGCATCATCGTAATCGACACTGGAGTCAGAATCCATGTCGGTGTCTGTGTCAACAATCTGGGATAGTGGGCGCTTATGAGACCCTGACAGTCCCTGCAACATAGGATCAGGCATGGGTTGAGACCCTGACTGTCCCAAAGCTTCAGCCTTGTCTAATCTTTTGTGCAATGAGTTTACACTAGCATTTAAAACATTCCACATATCCATCCAATCAGCTGTCGGTGGAGACACCACATTCATTTGCTCCTGCTCCTCTCTAATATAGCCTTCTTCCTCAGACATGTCGACACACGTGTACCGACACACCACAAACACAGGGAATGCTTTTTCTGAAGACAGTTTCCCCACAAGGCCCTTTGGAGAGACAGAGAGAGAGTATGCCAGCACACACCCCAGCGCTATATAACCCAGGAATTCACAGTAACTTAATGTTTGCCCAGTAGTACTGCTGTATGTAATTTGCGCCGAATTATGTGCTCCCCCCCTCTTTTCAACTCTCTTGTCTACTATGGTATAAGCAGGGGAGAGTCCGGGGAGCTTCCTCTCAGCGGTGCTGTGAAGAAAAAAATGGCGCTGGTGAGTGCTGAGAGAGAAGCCCCGCACCCTCGGCGGTGGGCTTCTGTCCCGCTTAAACTGTAAAATTGGTGGGGGCTCATACATATATACAGTGCCCAGCTGTATATGTGTTATAGTTTTGCCAAAAAGAGGTTTATATTGCTGCCCAGGTGCCCCCCCCCCCCCCCCCTGCGCCCTGCACCCTTACAGTGACTGGAGTGTGTGAGGTGTATGGGAGCAATGGCGCACAGCTGCAGTGCTGTGCGTTACTTCAGTGAAGATCATGAAGTCTTCTGCCACCTCTGAAGTCTTCTCTTCTTCTCATACTCACCCGGCTTCTATCTTCCGGCTCTGCAAGGGGGACGGAGGCGCGGCTCTGGGACGGACGGCGATGGTGAGATCCTGCGTACCAATCCCTCTGGAACTAATGGTGTCCAGTAGCCTAAGAAGCAGGACCTTGCAACTCGGAGAGTAGGGCTGCTTCTCTCCCCTCAGTCCCTCGATGAGGGAGTCTGTTGCCAGCAGTGCTCCCTGAAAATTAAAAACCTAACAAAATACTTTCTGTCAGAAAGCTCAGGAGAGCTCCTGAAAAGCACCCAGTCTCCACTGGGCACAGTATCAAACTGAGGTCTGGAGGAGGGGCATAGATGGAGGAGCCAGTGTACACCCAGAACTAAAGTCTTTCTTAAAGTACCCATGTCTCCTGCGGAGCCTGTCTATCCCCATGGTCCTTACGGAGTCCCCAGCATCCTCTAGGACGTTAGAGAAAATAGGATTTTAATACCTACCGGTAAATCCTTTTCTCTTAGTCCGTAGAGGATGCTGGGCACCCGTCCCAGTGCGTACTGTGTCTGCAGTTATTAAATGGCCCTTAACTCCAGAATATTTATGTGGAGACAACTTTCCTGACTTGACCATCTTCCTTGGATGTTTTCCCCCTGTGTGACTGCTCCCCAGCCTCGGAGGGTTGCATCCGTGGTCCCTAGGATCCAGTCCTGGATCCCGAACCATCGCCCCTCTAGGAGGTGAGAACTGTGCAGCCACCAATGGAGTGAGATTCTGGTCTTGGAAGACAGGATTATCCTCCGGTGCATGTGTAGGTGGGATCCGGACCACTTGTCCAACAGGTCCCACTGGAACACTCTGGCATGGAACCTGCCAAACTGAATGGCCTCGTAGGCCGCAACCGTCTTCCCCAGCAACAGAATGCGTTGATGGATTAACACTCTTGCTGGTTTTAGAATTTGTTTGACCAGACTCTGGATCTCCATAGCCTTTCCACTGGAAGAAAGCCTCTTCTGTGTCCAGTATGACTCCCAAAAACAACAACCGCGTCATTGGGACCAACTGCGATTTTGGCAAGTTTAGGAGCCAACCATGTTGTTGAAGAACTGTCAGGGAGAGTAGATGTTTTGCACCAACTGGTCCCTGGATCTCGCCTTTATCAGGAGATCATCCAAGTACTGGATAATTGTGACTCCTTGCTTGCGAAGGAGAACCATCATTTCCGCCATCACCCTGGTGAAAATCCTCGGAGCCGTGGACAGACCAAACGGCAACGTCTGAAATTGGTAATGACAATCCTGAATTGCAAACCTCAGGTAGCTTTATGCAGTGGCTAAACGGGAACATGTAATTAGGCATCCTTATGTCTACCAAAACCATGAAATCTCCTTCCTCCGGACTGGAGATCCCTACCCTGAGAGATTCCATCTTGAAATTGAATTTCTTTAGGTAGAAATTGAGGGATTTCAGATTTAAGATTGGTCTGACTGAGCCGTCCGGCATCGGGACCACGAAGAGGCTTGAATAAAAACCTTCTCCCTGCTGACTAAGGCCGATTTGAACAATCGGTGAGGGGGAACGTCTTGAAACCCCAGTTTGTACCCTTGTGACACTATTTGTAAAACCCACGAGTCCAGGTCTAAATTAATCCAGAACTGACTGAAGTGTTTTAGACGTGCCCCCACTGGTGCGGGCTCCTGCAAGAAAGCCCTAGCGTCATGCAGTGGATTTGGCAGAAGCAGAGGACGATCTCTGCTCCTGCGATCTTGAAGAGGCTACAGACCTCTTCCCTCTTTTCCTTCCTCTACCTGCAAAGAAAGGGGAATCTTAACTTCTTGCATATCTATTGGGCCAAAATGACTGCGTTAGACAATGATGCGTCTTCATCCGTTGAGAGGGAACATAGGGCAAGAAGGTTGACTTACCTGCGGGAGCTGCCGAGATCAAATTAACTAGGCCGTCACCAAACAA